>NW_006408654.1:6461011-6464790 GCF_000296735.1 Chrysochloris asiatica
TCTTTTGTTGCTTTCTCTTGTGAAATTTTATAAGAAAATATTCAATATGGGTCTTTATTTATTGGACTCTGAATACTGTTGTACATATTGTTTTTCTTTTAATATTAAATTATACAAAATCTCTGGTGTGTCTGGATTTCTGCCAGCAAGAAGATATCCCCTGTACCTATTCTTCATTGGCTCTATTCTTATTAGCAACTTCTTCTCCCTTTTTAATTAGTGCATCAATAGAAACCATTGAAATAGGAAATAGAAACAATTTTTATCTTCAGATATTTGTCACACTTACTCATCATTAAAAGCTTGCCTTCTGTTTGCATCTATAAAATGAAATTATTTACATATATATGGTAAGTGAAAAAGTATTGCTAATAGATTTGATATTTACAATTTTAAGAGAACATCTTGGATTTAGCAAGCTTTCAGTTCCATGGGTATAAAAAGTATTGCATAAATATCTAATTGCTAACTGAAAAAAACTAATCTTTCCTTTGTCTTTTAAGCAAGATCAAAACTAATGAAGACATTTTTTTGGAATAAATTGCAATAAGGGACCCAGAGAACAACGTTCAATCAGTGAAAACAGGGGTTACTGTGGGGATCTGCTTATTGTTGCAGTTAGTTTACAACTAGTTGGTACTAACTCACATCGACTCTGTGCACAACAGAATGAAACACTGCTCAGTCCTGTACCAACCTCATAATTGTTGCTACACTTGAGCCCATTGCTGCTGCCTCTGTGCCAGTCTGTCTCGTTGGGTGTCTTCTTATTTTTTGCTGACCTTCCACCTTACCAAACATGATGTCCTTCTCCAGCGCCTGGTCCCCCCGATAATATGTCCGAAGTATGAAGGACAATTGAAAGAGAGCCATAATTGAATCCATTACAAAGACAGGTGACCCAACAAAATGTGAAAATAATCGGACAATATCATTAATATTGCATGCAAGTAAAATTTTGCCAAAGATAGTTGAAAAATAGTTACGACTGTATATTGGCAGAGGACTGCCAGAGGTTAAAGCTGGATTCAGACTATGACATGGAATGAGGGATGTCCATGCTGATGTTCCATGGATCTTAGCTTGAAGGTGTGGATCATGACAAGCTTTGGACAATATTGAAGAGAATGAGTATTCCAGAACACTTAACTATACTCATGAGGAACCTGTACATAGACCAAAAAGCAATTGTTCCAACAGAAAAAAGAAACACTGAATTTTTTTTTTTAAGTTTTCATTGTGAATTGAGTGCTAGTTTACATGGGAGAACATCGGTTTTACATTCATCATTTCATTGCAATGATTACAATCCCCTCCATGCATCATCATTCAACAGAATTTACTTCTATTCTCTCTGTTTTGTTTTTGTTTTGTTTGTGTTTTGGGATGTACATAAAAACACTAAGGGATATATAATCATTTAAACAACAAAATGCTACATTTAAACAACAAAATGCCTGCTGGCTGCCAGTACACAGCCTTTCTCTTCCCATGAGTCTAGAGTCTTCATCTGCTCTATCTCTCCATGTCATCATCACTGCCTCCATCTCTGGTGTCGCTGCTCCTTGGAATAGGGTCTGACACTCTGCTTGTGCTCTTCTCCCTTGATGGTCCTAGGGTTCTGTGTTATTGGACTCTAAGATTAACTACTCCCCCTTTATGTTACAAAATTTCTACCTCTACAGTTGTAATAATCGTAATTAGTCATGATAACAATTATTCACTATTCAATCATAAGGATCTTATCCCTATCTCCTTTCACCAGACTTGTCTAGACAAGATGAAAACAATTCAGTGGGGATTCTACCTTCCCCTTCACATTCTGAAATGAAACTCCCTCTTGAAAACTTGTAAGCCATTCACTTCGTGCCTTTATTACCCACCCACGCCCCCCATTTCAGGTAGCCAATGTCTAAATTATCCATCCCTATCAACACTGTGAACAGAGAAGATTCCTTCCCTCTCAGTTGATATTTTGAGATACTACATCCATAAGTATAGGCTAAGTTCCTCAAATTGTAGCAATTTATACTTGTGTCTTTGTAAAAAAAAAAAAAAAATTATTTTCCTCTAGTCAAGTTTTGATCATCCAGCCATCTAAGCTAGGTCAAATGGGTACTGCTTGCAAGTTTAGGCATTCTTGTGCATCTCCCTTCACTTCATGTCAGCTGGATGTTTCATTCTCAGCTCTAGCCTTCCATGACTATATCCTTTATCCATAGGCGTAGGAGTACCCAGGTCTCACCATACTTCAGGCCAATCAGCCCTTCCTCTTCTCTCTTTCCTGTCCAGATTGATGGGTATCTATGGAACCTGGTCAAACTCAGCCCATATTTTCATTGCTGCTTTTCCTCCACTTTCAGTCACCAGTAGACCAATGTGGTCACCAGCAAGTTTGATGTCTCATGGGCAAACAACTTGCTTGTTCTTGTAGTAGCTAATCAAACTGTAACTTTTTGTATTTGATTTTTCCTGCTGGTCTTTTCTTTCAAGAAGTATCTTCAGTCCTCTAGCTGATCTAGGAATGCCCCACCTCAGAAGGCTCTGGATGGGGATCAGGAATCCACCTAAGGTCTTATGCACTACAAAGGCTCCACAAGAAGCCTATTTTACTGCACCAATTCTAGAAACCCTTTGAGGTATTCCAATCAGTTATAGGCTGAAGATGTGCTTACAACATTTCTGTAATTATGTTAAATGATATTCCTTTCTGGATATCCCACTTAAGGGTCTATTTTACAATGGTAGGCAAGGAAAAACAATATTCCTGAGACAGTCAAGAATCTTAATATTATTTCCCCTCTTTTAGTCCTTCAGACTATGTCTCAATCCCTGTATCACAGATCCCTGTTTTTCCAAGGTTGAGCATACATCACTATTTACCTCCATCCCATTTAGCCAGTGCAAAACTGCCTAAGTGTTCTGTCTATGTTGTTCTTCCCAACACCCAAACTGTGATGTGTCTATACCCTACTCTGTGCTTTACCATAACTTTCCTCCAACTTCTGGTCATCAACAAAGTTTTTTGTTTTGTTTTTTTTCCTTTTAGTGTGGGTATCTTTTCTTCAGCTATTTATTTATTTAGTGTGTGTGTGTTTTATGGGTGGAATTGATGATTTTACCAGGATGCCTATGGCTCAACTGTTGAACTGGTTATGATCTACCAAAAAGATTATAAAATTGTGGTTTTCAGCATTAAACCCTTGAAATGAACATTTTGATTTATTTTCTTTTTCAGAAATAATATCTGCCATTATTGGACCAGACACCTTTTATATATTATCCTAATTAAATATTACAACAATACTGCACATTAGGTCATTTTAACACCTTTTTAATAGATGTGGAAGATGAAGTTCAGAACATTTCCTAAGACTAAATGGTACTGAATGGCAGATCCAAATTCTAATGTAGTTAGTTCTGAATTCAACATTTACTCATTTGTTTCATTATCCAAATGCAGATTTTCTTGATTTTTCATGTTTTATCTTTTTTTTTAAGGGTTTTATTGTGAATTGAGCAATAGTTTACATGGTAGAACATTGGTTTTACACTCATTGTTTCATTGCAATGATTACAATCCCCTCTGTGCATCACCATTCAACAGTATTTGCTTCTATTCCTCTTTTTTTTTTTTTGCAGGGGGGAGGGGAGGCTGTACACAAAACCACTCAGGAATATATAATTATTTAAACAACCAAAGAGCACATTCTACAAGCCTGCCTCCTGACCACCAGCACACAGCCTTTCTCTTTCCATGAGTCTAGAGTCTTCAGCTT
>NW_006408654.1:6464890-6469661 GCF_000296735.1 Chrysochloris asiatica
ACTCATGAACACATAACCATTTAAACAGTCAAAGGGCACATTCTGCAAGCCTGCCTCCTGGCCGCCAGCAAACATTCTTTCTCTTTCCATGAGGGTAGAGTCCTCAGTGGCTCTATCTCTCCACATCATCATCTCTGCCTTTATCTCTGGTGTCGCTGCTTCTCTGGATAGGGTTCCACATTCCACTCATGTTCTTCTTCCTTGAGGGTACTAGAGTCCTCTGCTCCTGGAATGTAAGATTAACTACTCCCCCCTTATGTTACAAAACTTCTATCATTACAGTTGTGACAATTGCAATTAGTCATGATAACAACTACTCACTATTGAATCATAAGAATCTTATCCCCATCTCCTTTCACCAGACCTGTTGAAACAAGATGAAAACTATTCAGTAGGAATTCTACCCTCCCCCGCACACTCTAAAACTAAACTCCCTCTTGAAAACTTGTAAACCTGTCACTTTGTGCCTTTATAGCCAGCACCCTCCCCCCAAAATTTTAGGTAGCCAATGTGTAAGTTACTTGCCCCTATCACTCCAGTATACCAAGGGGGTAGGATGAAGACTTCTTCCCTCTCAGTTGATATTTCGAGCTATTGTATCCATAAGTATAAGTCAAGTTCATCAAATTTTATCAATTTACAATTGTTTCCTTGATCAAATTTTTAAATCTTGTTTTAGTCAAGTTGTGATCTTCAAGGCATTGAAGCTAGGTCAAATGGGCACTATATGCAATTTTGGGAATTCTTGTGTTTTTCCCGTCACTTCATATCAGCTGGATGCTCCACTCTCAGCTCTAGCTCTCCCTGGGTATATCCTTGTGCATGGCCTCAGTATATCCCAGGTCTTACCATACTTCAGACCAACCAGCTCTTCCTCTTCTCTATCTCATCTCCAAGTTAGTGGGTGTCTATGGAACATGGTCAGACTCTGCCCATATATTCATTGTTACCTTTCCCCTGCTTCCACCCACCAGTAGACAAACATGGTTGCTAGCAAGCTTACATGGTTGCTTGTGTGATCTCTTTGAGTTTCATTCTTGGAGGGGCGTTTATCCTAAAGATACTTGATTGCTTGCATTGATGGCTCTCCAGTGAACAACTTACTTGTCCTTGTAGTAGCCATTTGGACTTCTGTTTTAGTTTTTTATTTTGATTTTTCCTGCTGCTCTTTCTTTCAAGAAGTATCTTCTGTTTCTTGGCTGCTCCAGGCTGGTCTGCTTGTCCTTACAAGTAGGGATGTAAGGATTATTTTAGGTGTAATCCTGAGCCTCAGAAGGTTCTGGATGAGGCTCAGGATTACACCTAATGTCCTATACTCTACTAAGGCTCTGCAAGAAGCATATTTCACTGAGCAAGTTCTAGAACTCCTTTTAGGTATTTCAATGAGTTGTAGGCTGAAGACAGGC
Organism: Chrysochloris asiatica; assembly: GCF_000296735.1. Taxonomy (NCBI): domain Eukaryota; kingdom Metazoa; phylum Chordata; class Mammalia; order Afrosoricida; family Chrysochloridae; genus Chrysochloris; species Chrysochloris asiatica. The sequence goes on from NW_006408654.1 coordinate 6,466,297, forward strand.
TTATAAACCTTCAGAAATCATGTTTCCTGATATTCCTTTTTATCCCACTAGAGTGTTTATTTTACAATAGTATGCAAGGAAAACAAATAATCTTAAGATAGTGAAGCATCCTAGCATCATTTCTCCTCTTTTACCCAGACTATGCCTTGATTCCTTTTTCATAGAGCTTTATTGTTCCAAGGTTGAGCATACATCACTAATTACCTCTGTCTCATTTAGCACATGCAAACCTACTTAAGATTCCTCTACCTACATTGTTCTTCCATCCCCCTCCCCATTCTTGTGTACTGCCCTCTACATACCCAAACTATGATTTGTCTATTTCTTAAACTTTTATAATAATGATCTTATGCAATATTTGTTCTTTTTTGACTGAATAATTTGACTCAGCATAATATTCTCAAGGTTCATTTGCATTATACAGTGGCTTGCAGCTTCCTTGTTGTTCTTCAAGGAGCATAATATTCAATTGTGTGTATGTACCAAAGTTTGTTTATCCATTCTTCTATTAATAGCTAAGGAGTTCCGGTAGTGTAGTGGTTACGAATAGGGCTGCTAACCTCAGGGTCAGCAGTTCAAAACTACCAGCTGTTCTGTGGGAGAAAAATGAGGCTTTCTGCTCCTGTAAAGATTTACAGCCTCGGAAACCCTGTACAGGGTCACTGTGAGTCGGAACTGACTCTACGGTACATAACAACAAGGCTGTCTCAAAATTTTGCTATTGTGAATAGCAATTTATTGTGATAAACATTGGTGTGCATATATCTACTCGTGTTATGGCTCATATTTTTGTGGCTATATACCAAGTCGACAAATTGCTGGATCATAAGGTATTTCTATTTCCAACTTTCTAAGAAAGTGCCATATTGTTTTCCAGAGTGGTTGGGCCATTTTGCATTCACACCAGCAATGTAGGAGGGTCCCAGTCTTTCCACATTCTCACCAGTATTTATTATCCTTGGTTTTTTGAACTTCGCTGTTATTGCTGGTATGAGTTGATATAGCATTGTTGATTTGATTTACATCTCTCTTACAGCCTTGGAAACCCTGTACAGGGTCGCTATGAGTCAGAACCGATTTCATGGCACATAACCACCACCACCAAAAATGCTAATGAAGTCCTGGTGTGATGCTGTGGGTTAATGCGCCAGATTGCAAAGCCATTTGAACTGCAAGGTCAGCAGTTCAAGCTCACCAGCTGCTCCTTGGAAACCCTATATAGGGTCGCTATGAGTCGGGATCAACTTGACGGAACTTAACAACAACAATAACAACAATAGCTAAAGATCATGAACATTTCTTCATATGTTTGTTGGCTACCCAAATGTCTTCCTTGGTGAAGCGTCTGTTCATATCCTCTGCCCGTTTTTAAATTGGGTTATTTGTCCTTTTCTTGTAGAGGTGTTGTAGTTTTCTATATATTTTAGAAATCAGTCCCTTGTCTGATACGTCATTGCAAAAGATTTTTTTTCTTTTTCTGTGTGCTCCCTTTTTAATCTTTTAGTAAAATTTTTTGATGCACATTAGTTTCAAATTTAGTATGTCCTGATCATCTATTTTGTCTTCTTTTGTTCATGCAATTTTCACAATATTTGGTAGACCATGTGCACCCTGTATTAGAGCCCTTAATGTATCCCTATGTATTCATTGATGCCCTTTTTTAATTCTGGGATTCACATTTAGGTCTTTAATCTATGTTGAATTGTTTTTTGTACATGGTGTGAGGTAAAGGTCATGTTCCAATATTTTGCATATTGATTTCCAGTTCTGCCAGCACCACCTGTTGAAGAGACTATGTCCTCCCCATTCAATGTGCTTTGGCCCTATGTCAAAGATCAGTTAGCTGTATATAGATGGTTTAATTCTGGATTCTCAATTCTGTTCCATTGATCTATGTATCTTTCATTGTACCAGTACCAGACTGTTTTGACCACAGTATCCATGTAGTAAAATTTGAAATCAGGCAGTGAGAGGTTTCCAACTTTATGTTTCTTCTTAAATAGTTCTTTGCTTACTTATCCTTTGCTCATTACTTTCCATATAAAGTTTGTAATTGTTTTTTCCATCTCTTTAAAGAACCCTCCAGGGGTGGGAAGGATGTCTGCTCATTCAGACACTCCCTCTAGTCACCAGAGTGATGGTGCACAGACAGAGAAAGAGAAATGGGCAGAAGAAAAATTGTTCACACCTTTGTCTCTTAAGATCAGTCAGGTATCTGTGATGGGATTTCTGTCCTGGGCCATATTCGCTGCCAACACTGAATGGTTTTAAGTTAGGAAATTGTACCGCATATGTTTATTCTTTCACCATACTTATTCAATCTTTATACTTGGCAAATGATCTGAGAAACTGGAATATATGAAGAATAACATGACATCATGATTGGAGGAAGACTCATTAACAACCTGCGATATGCACGTGATACAACCTTGCTTGTTGAAAGCAAAGAGGACTTAAAATACAGATGCAGATTAAAGACCACAACCTTTGGTAAGGGTTGCACCTAAATGTAAAGAAAACAAAAATCCTCACCAGTGGACCAATAAACAATATCCATTTAAATGGAGAAATAATTGAAAATTGTCAAAGGTTTCATTTTTCTCAGATAAACCATCAACACTCATGGAAGCAGCAGTCAAGAAATCAAATGATGTATTGCATTTGACAGATCTGATGCACAAAATCTATTAAAAGTATTCAAGAGCAAAGATGTCAGTTTGTGGACTAAAGTATGCCTGACCCAAGGCATGGTATTTTCAGTAGCCTCATAAACATGTGACTGCTGTACAATGAATAAGGAAGACCATAACAGAATTGTTTAATTTGAGTTATGATATTGGAGAAGAATATCAAAAGTACCATGAACTGCCAAAAGAACAAACAAATCTGTGTTGGAAGAAGTACAACCAGAATGCTTCTTAGAAATCACATAAATCCAGACTGTCTCTCATACTTCAGACATATTTTTGGTAGGGACTGGGCCTGGAGATCTGCTAGGTCAGTTAACTTCAAAGCAGAATAGTCATCTTAGAAAGTTATGTTGTTAGGTTTTGTTAGGTAGCATCGATTCAATTCAGAATTATAGACAACTTATGCAAAACAGAATGAATCACTACTCAGTCCTGTGCCACCTCACAATTGTTGTTACATTTGAGTTCATTGCTGCTGTCATTTTACCAAGCATGGTGTCCTTCCTAAGGACTGGCCCCTCTGGATAATATGTCCAATATATAAGAGATGAAGTATCACCATCCTGGCTTCTAAGAGGTATTCTGGTTGTAATTCTTCCAACACAGATTTCATTGTTCTTCTATATGTTCATGGTTTTTTAAGTATTCTTCTCCAACACTATAATTCAAATGCAC
>NW_006408654.1:6470769-6488765 GCF_000296735.1 Chrysochloris asiatica
TTTTGGTACAGTGACTCTGCATATTCCTTCCATCTTGTTTCAATGCTTTCTGCATCATTCAATATTTTGCTGATAGAATTCTTCAATATTTCATGTTGAGGCTTGAATTTTCTCATTCGTTCATACAGCTTGAAAGATGCTTAGCCTGTTTTTCCTTTTTGGTTTTCTAACTCCAGGTCTTTTCACATTTCATTATAATGCTTGACTTTGTCTTCTGGAACTGCCCTTGGCAAGTTTTTTTGTTCTGCTCTTTTATTTCCTCATTTCTTGCATGTGTTTTAGCATCTCTAATTTCAAGAACAAGTTTTCAGAGCCTCTTTTGACATCCATTTTGATCTTTTCTTTATTTCATGTCTTTTTAATTACCTTTTGTTTTCTTCTTGTGTGAGATTCTTAATGTCATCCAACTGCACTTCTGGTCTTCAGTCATTAGTATCTACAATGTATCAAATATATTATTGAGATAATCTCTAAATTCAAGTGGGATATGGTCAAGGTCTTGTTTTGCTCTAGTGGACTTCTTTAAATATTCTTTAGCTGTAGTCTGAACTTCCCTATGAACAATTAATTTCCTATTCCACAATCTGCCACTGAGTTTGTTTTAGCTGATTATATTGAGCTTTTAATTACCATCTCTTACCACAGATGCAGTCAGTTTGATTCCTGTGAATTCCATCTGGTGAGATTCATGTGTATCATTGAATTTTAAGTTGTTAAAAAAGGTATTTGTAATGAATAAGTCATTGCTCTTGCAAATTTGTATCAAGCAATGCCCTGAATAATTTCTTTCACTAAGGCCATATTTTCTAACTACCAATCCTTCCTCTTTGTTTCCAACCTTGGCATTCCAATCATAAATAATTGTCAATACATATTGATTGCATATTTGATCAATTTTAGACTGAACATGCTGGTAGAATTCTTCAATATCATCATCACTAGCTTATAGGTTGGACCATAAATTTGTATGATAGTGGAATTAACTGGTCTTCCCTGTAGGCATATGTATATTATCCTATCACAGACCATACTATACTTCAAGATAGATCTTAAAATATTATTTTTTATGATGAATACGATGCCATTCTCCTTCAATTTGTCATTCTCAGCATAATAAACTGTTAGGATTGTCAAATTAAAAAATAACAAATGCCAGTCCATTTTAGCTCACCAATGACTAGGATATTGATATTTATGTGTTTCATTTCATGTTTGACAAGTTCCAATTTTCCTAGATTCATACTTCATATATTATATGCTCTGATTATTAATGCATGTTTACAAGCAATTTTGTTCATTATGGGCTGTGCCTTATCAGCAAATGAAGGTCCCAAACCATGGTCACATCTACTCTGAGATGGTAGTTCTCTCCCAGTTGTTTTTTGAATGTCTTCTCTCCTGAGGAGCTCATCATCTGACATTATGTCTGTTATTGTCCTATTGCTATTCATATTATTTTCATCTTCTCATAATATATCTGACATGAAGGTTATGTCAACTGTTTCTTGATGGGGGGTGTCACCCAAAGGAGTAATCCTGATAAACTTTTTGAAAGGACACAGAATGATCATGAGAATATATTGGGAAGAAATATCAAGAAAATTGAAAACTACATTGGTAGGACAAAGGTCAGGAGTCTTGCCCTGAAGAAAATATTTCATGACAACCATGCATCAGTGTATTCTTTAAGGGATGTCCCAAGAGAAATTTCTTGGGAAATTCACCTAACATCATTTACCCTGCATCCCTAATTGGCCCATTCCAAATGTTTGCTTTTTATCCCCCAAAACTCAAGAAAGCATTTAAAAGAAATAATATCTGTGTCCCTCGAGGATGTCAAAACTGCTGTTTTGATGTGGTGGAATTCAATGAGTGCATATTTTTCTGGTGAAGTATTAGAGTAATAGAAACATTGCCTTCAGAAGTGTATTGACCAATATTGAGGATATACTGAAAAACTCTAATCTCACATTTTAATATCTTTGTTTAATGAATGTTTTTATGATTTTCTAGCAATATTTTTTGATTCCCTCTCATTCTTTGCTATTGCCTTTCAACTTACTTAGGGAAGGGTAAGAAAAGTGTTCAGTCTTCCACCTTGATCCAGAAGTCTTCACAGGTTTTTGTTTTGTTTTCTTTCCAATTATTTTCTGAACTTTGATACATTTTGGACCAAGAAATGATCAATATAATCACATCTAGAAGCTCTGCTCTGATGATAGCTAGCTAGCTAGTTACATAGGTAGATATTTGTTGTTAGTCAGTGCCATTGAGTTGGTTCTGATTAATAGCAACTCTGTATAGGGTTTCTGAGGAGTAACTGATAAGTTTGAACCATTCATTTTGCAGTTTGAACCCACCAGTGTTTATCCTACAATGCCACACCAGGACTATGACATAGATCAATAGATGGAATATTAGGCTCTTTTTGTTTAACAGGGGTGTGTGTACTATATAATTATGGGTTAGTGTCTTTATTCCTCTATTTCCTATAGTTTAGTGTCTTTTTGATTTACTATAAGACTAAAAATTGTGAACTGGCAAAACATAACTGAAAGGATGATTATTGATATCCTGACAAAAATTATAAAAAATCTTATTTAATCCAGTTATGAGGAAAGATGAACAAAAGTAGTTCACATTTACTTCTGATTATGAACTAATGGTAAGTTATTGGATTTCTCCTTCACCTGAAATTTATCAATATGTATACTAAAACGCTGGTCATGTAGTGGTTCAGCACTTGAGTTCAATGATTTGAACCCAAAAACCATTCCACTGGTGACAGATGTGGCAGTCAGCTTCTGTAAACTTTTATAGCCTTGGAAACCCTATGGGGCAATTCTATGACTTGGCAAGCATCATCTTAACAGTAATGGGCTTGGTTTTAAGATTTAGTGCTTTAAAACTAGCACATTTCATTTCAGAAATTTTATTTCAGTCATTCAACATGTTGAAATCACAGGTAGATCATCTCCTTTTTTTTATCATGGAGTAGATAAACAAATCTTACCTTTGCTTTTGAAAATGTTTGCTGTCCAAACAATATGTTGCTGTCATTGAAATGTCCAAATAATGCTCCCCTTCCCTAGGAGTTATAATGTTGAACTATTTCAATTTCACAGTTTCCAAGTGAGCAAATCAGCAGGGACAAGCCTAGTTGTCTCTCTTGAATTCTCTTACAAGGCTTCCCTAGTATATCTTGAACGGAAACTTTGGCAAACCTAAAAGTTTCCTTTTGATATGTCACTCCCTGATGTACTCCTCCTGTAGTTTCCCTAATTTTGCTAAATGGCAACTCCAAGTAAAATGATATCCTTGACAACTTTGATACTTTCTCTGTTTATTATGATGTTGTTTATCTGAGCAGTTGTGAAGACCTTTGTTTATTTTATGTTGAGATATAATCTATATTTAATGCTCTAGCTGTTGATCTTCATGCTGAGCTTCAAGTCTGTTTCACATTAAGCAAACAAGGTATTGTCATCTACTTATTGAAGTTTGTTAATGAATCTCCCTTCAGTCTTGATGTTGTTCTTCATATAACCAAGCCTCCCTAATTATTTGCTCAGCATACAGATCGAATAAGTACAGTGAAAGTATACATCCCTGGTGCACACCTATCCTGGTTTTAAATTATTCAATAATATCTCTTTGTTCTGTTTGAATGACTGCGTCTTTTTCTATGTACAGGTTCTGCATGAGCACAACGAAGTGTTCTGGAATTTATATTCTTCACAATCTATTAGACATAATCTGTTATAATCCACACAGTTGAATGCCCTTTCTGTCAATAAAACACAAGTAAACATTTTCTGGTATACTTTGCTTTTAGTCAAGACCCATTTATTTTAACAATGAAAGGCTTCTTTCCATGTCCTCTTCTGAGTCCAGCTTGAATATCCAGCAACTCCCTGTCAACATACTGATCCAAACAATTTTTAATTATCTTCAGCAAAATTTTACTTCCTATTTATGATATTGTTTGATATTTTCAGCATTCTTTTGAATCACTTTTCTTCAAAATGGCTATCAATATAGATCTTTTCTGGTCAATTAACCAGATAGCTTCCAAATTTCTTGGCATAGCTGGAGGGAACACCTGTAGTAATGTATCAATTGTTGAAACATCCCAGTTGACATTCTTTAAATCCCTGGAGCTTTGTATTTCATCAATGCTCTCAGTGAAGTTTGGACTTATCCCTTCAGTACCATCTGTTCTTGATCATATGTTACCTCCTTAAATGACTGAATGTTCACTTTTTTTTTTCTTTTTCATACAGTGACTCTGTGTTTTTCTTCTACCTTCTTTTTATGATTCCTGAATAATCGATATCTTGTTCATAAAATCCTCCAATATTCTAACTTGGCGCTAGAATTTTTTTTTTCTTCTTTAATTTTAAGAAATGCTGAGCATGTTCTTTGCTTATGGGCTCTGCAGGCATTTCCACATTTTATTATAATATTGTACTTTGTTTTCTTCAGCTGCTCTCTGAGAACTTCTGTTTAGTTCTTTACATTTTCATTTCTTCTTTTTGCTTTAGCCACTCTGGTGCAAGGGCAAATTTCAGAGTCTCTTGTGACATCTGTTTCGGTGTTTTCTTTCTTTCATCTTTTTAAAATGACCTTTTGCTTTCTTCACGTATATTGTGCTTGATGTCATCCCACAACTCATCTGCTCTTTGGTCATTAGTGTTCAATGAGTCAAATCTATTCTTGACATGTTCTGTAAGTTCAGGTGGAATATACTCAAGGTAGTAGTTTAGATTTGATGGACTTGTTTTAATTTTCTTTAGTTTCAACTTGAACAGGCATATGTGCATTTAATGGTTTTTCCTTCAGTTGTTCCTTGACCTTGTTCTGACTGATGATATTAAAGTTTTCCATTTTTTCTTTTCACAGATGTAATCATTTGATTTCTGTGTATTCTACCTTGTGAGTTTTATGTGTGTAGATAACTCATAGACTATGGTTTTCACAAAATCATAGACTATGATTATGATGCATAGTGACACTCGAGGATACAGTAGAACTGCCCCATATGGTTTTGAAGGTTGGAAAACATAATCCCAATGAATGAGTTGCTTATCTTGCAAAGTTCTGTCATATGATCTCTGGTGTCATTTCTATTACCATGGTTTCATTGCCCATGTAGTGATGCTTTCTTGTTTCCAAACTTCTCATTCTGTAAACCAGTAATTATTAATGCATCTTGATTGCATGGTAGATCAATTTCAGACTGCAAAAGCTGACTAAAATAATCAATTTCATCATCTTTTACATTAGAACTGCTTGAATTTGAATAATAATAATAAGTGGACTTCCTTTTTGTTTTTGTTTTTTTTAATTTAAGGTTTTATTGTGGATTGAGTGAAAGTTTACAGGGCACAGCATCAGTTTTACATTCAACAAATCGTATACCTTGTTTCATTACATTGATTATAATCCCCTCCATGTACCATCAGTTAACAGTATTTCTCTCTATTCACTTTAGCTTTTTTTAAAAAATACACAAACCAGAAAAAAACCACTCAGGCATATATAATAATGTACATCTCCAAAGGGCACATTCTGCAAGTCTCCCAGCCACCAGCTCTTAGTCCTTCTCTTCTTAGTCCATGAATCTAGAGTCCTCAGCTGCTCCCCCTCTCCATGCCCCCATCTCTGCCTCCTTCGCTGGCACTGCTGCTTCTCTGGATAAGGTCCCACATTCTACTGTGTGTTCCTCGCTTGATGGTCCTAGGGTCCTCTGTTTCTAGACTGTAAATCAACTATTCCCCATTTTTTCTTACAAAACTTCTACCTTTACAATTCTGACAGTCGCGATTACTCATGATTAACAGTTATTCACTATTGAATCTTACGAATCTTATCCCCATCTCTTTTCACCAGACCCATCCAGACAAGATGACAGCTATTCAGTGGGAACTCTTGCTTTCCCCCCATACTCTTAAACTAAACTCCCTCTTGAAACCTTGTAAGCCAGTCACTTCATGCCCCCTCATTTTAGGTACCCAATGTCTAAGTTGCCCGTCCCTATCTACACTGTGTACAGGGCAGATAGCATTGATACTTGATTTGAAGGCTCTTTCCCTCTTTGTTAGTATTTAGAGTAACTATGGCTCTGAGTATAGGTCAGATTCATCATGAAGATGTATCTTCTGTCACTGTAGCTGTTCCAGTCTGCTTGTCCTTTCTAGTGGGAATGTCTCACTTCACAAGGTTGTGAATGGGACTTAGGATTCCACATGAGGTCTTATACTCTGTAAAGGCTTTGCATGAGGCCTATTTCACTGGGCAAGTTGTAGAACCCCTTTTAGATATTCCAATCAGTTATAGGCTAAAGGCAGGCTTACAAGTTTTCTCAATCGTGTTTCCCCACATTCCTGTCTATCTCACTCAAGTGTCTATTTTACAATAGTAGGCAAGGGAAACTAATATTCATAAGGCAGTCAAGGATTTTACTATTATTTACCCTCTTCAAGTTATACCTAGATCCCTCTATCCTAGAGCCCTGTTGTTCCAAGGTTGAGTATGCAGCACTATTTACCTCTGTCCCACTAGGCCATGCAAACTTGTCTCAGTGTTCCCCTATCTATCTTGTTCTTCTGCTTCCTCCCCCCTTGTTGTATTGCCCTCCCCAACAACCAAAGTAAACCCTCCACCTCAACCCCATTGTGATTACCTTATATTTAATTAAGTTCTTCCCTCCATTTAAGACAGTCTATTTTATCCAGTAATCTACCTGAACTTCCCACCACCTGAATCTCTGCTCCTGTGTTTACCTTTTTTCACATTGTAATTGTTTTGATCATAGACTGACCTCCCAGATCCTCTGTTCTTATCATTTTATTCTGTTCTTGACTCTTCCATTTGTTGACTGAGTTCAGGTTGATGCTGCCATGTACGTCAATCTGTAGTTGTTGTGTGCTCTTGTTGGTTCTCAGTCTGCAGAACTTCCTTTAGGATGTTTTTCATAGCAGGGTTGGCTTTGGCAAAATCCCTTAGCATCTGTTTATCCTGGAATGTTTTGATTACACCATTGTATAGGATTCTTGGGTGGCAGTTTTTTTCTTTCAAGGTTTTATTTATGTCTCCCCATTGCTTTCTTGCCTGCATGGTCTCTGTTGAGAAATCTGAGCTTAATCTGATCTGCTTGCCTTTGTATGTTGCATTTCTCTTTTCCCTAGCTGCTTTCAAGATCCTGTCTTTATCTTTGATTTTGGAGTGCTTGATTATTATATGTCTTGGTGATTGTCTTTTAGGGTCTATCCATCCTGGGATTTGTTAAGCTTCTTGAATGTTTATCTTTTCACTTTTCAGGGTGTTAGGAAAATTTTCTTCCAGAAGCTCTGCAACTATCTCCACTGTGGACTTGTGTGATCATTCCTGTTCTGGAATACCAATCATTCTGATATTCTTCTTCTTCATGTCATCCAACATGAATCTTAGGCCTTCTTCAGATTTCTTTATCCTTTTTTGTGTTTGTTCTTCTATCTTAGTAGTGTTGAGAGATTTATCTTCTAGCTCACTAGTTCTGGCTTCTATCTCTTCAATTCTACTCCTTTGCCCTTTCAGTGTATTGTCCATTTCTGATATTCTATTATTAATCATTTGGACCTCTTTCTGTAGATTTTGACTTGTTTCCAATGCTATATCTATCTTATTTGATTGTTCCTGTAGTGCTTTCCTGACTTCTTCCTTATTTTTCTCAACTCCATTTTATAGTATTTCGAGACATTTTATAATCATTTTTCTGAATTCCTTCTCTGGCATTTCCAAAGCCTGCCCATCTTCCAGTATGGAGTGTAGGTCTACTTCCAGCTCATTTGCCTCAGTAACTTTATCTCGTTTCTGGACATGTGCAGATATGGTCATTTGCTTCTGTTTTTTAGGCATATTCAGGGATTATGTGTAGCCTTAATACTTAGATGGGTATGTATTTTGGTATTGTTTTATGCTTTCTGATTGCCTCCAGGTAGATGCAATCAGGAAATGGACTTCCCTTTTCACTCTTCTTGAGAAATTTCAAGATGCCACTGTTGGTCATTTTGATGTAATTTAGGATTTAATTTTTGGCTTATTTCCTTTTTTGTCTGCTTGTCCCACTCCATAATCCCTGTTCAGGCCTTATTTCTAATTGTAAACAGTTCAGGGCCGTATGTGGCCGAATGGTTTTAATTAGAGACTGTCTCTTTAAATTTCAAGGAGATCTGTAAGCATGTGTAGTAGAACCTTCCAAGTGTGGGTCTGGGGTGCCCACTAGCTCAGTCACCCCTATAGTCACCAGAATGTAGGTATGCAGACAGCAAGGGGCCAGTGAACAACTACCAAAAGAGAAGAATGTTCACACCTTTATCTCTGAGGTTCTGCCAGGTGTCTGTGGCCACTCTGATCCTTCCCCCGCTTGGACTCATCCAAGATGGCAGCTCCTGGAGCAACTGAGCATCCCAGACTAGAAAGCAATGGCTTTCTTGCTTCTGCCACAAATTCCCTAGCTATGAGCCTTCCAACCTTAAAAATATTCCTTTATATGTGGTTGAGAGTTCTGGGACCAAACCCTGAGCCTGGTATGTCAGGTATTCTGTGTAGTTGCTGGCAGAGCTCTTCACAGCACTTCCACCCTATCTCCAACTTGTTTGTTCCTCCTTTTTGTTGTTTTGTTATTAGGTGCACTGAGTGTCTTCTGACCTTAGGTGGTCCTGATGGAATTTGAAGTATCAGTTTTATAGCTTCTAGCATCACAACAGCATGCAAGTTACCACAGTAAAACAAACTGACAGACAATTAGTGGGTTTAAAATATAAATATATGTAATATTTTGACATGTAACAAAAATACAAATATGTAAACTGTTCATCTCTAGTTTTAACTTCTTTCTAGCTACTTCGAGTACATGGTTTATTTCTAATAAGTCTGTCAACCTTAGTTGAGAATTAGGAAATTTTAGACCCACCAGCAAATCTTTTGCTGTCTAGTTGATTTTGACTCATAGTAACACTCTAGGATAGAGTAGAATTGCCCCATATGGTTTTGAAGGTTCTAAATCTTTACAGAAACACACTGTCATATATTTTGTTTTCCCATGGAGCAGTTCATGGTTTCCTACTGCCAGCCTTTCTATTTGCAGGCCTATGTCACCAGTGCTTCTGAAAATATCAACCAAAACCGTATTTAGAGTGTCATCAATATATCTTACAACCTCAAGTAATGGCCAGACTCTTGATATTCTGACAAGTTTCTTGTTACTAAATTATAAAAGAATGTTATTTGGATCCTGGACATTGGTAGTACCTTCTGACAAAGCAACACAATCAGAAGTCACTGTTGGTATACTTTACTTTTAAATGACTTCACTATCTGACCCTTCATAAAATTTAAAAAAACTAAAACAGGACACTATCAATTACACCTACATTATAACATGAAGAAGACTTTCTCCATTCCCATCAGACATGTTTATGAGTGTACTTTTCTTTTTTTCTGTCAATCATCTTAAAAAAAATTATTTTTTATTTAAAAAATTTTTTTATTGTGAATTGAGCTAAAGTTTACAGAGAAAATCATCAGTTTTACATTCTACAAATCATATACTTCATTTCTTTATGATTATAGTCCCTACCATGTACCATCACTTAACAGTATTTCTCTCTGTTCATTTTAGCTCTTTCTGTTGTTGTTGGTTTTTTTTTAACCCTCAGGCATATATAATAATTTAAACTACAAAGGGCACATTCTGCAAGCCTGTCTCATGGTTGCCAGCTCTCAGTCCCTCTCTTTCCATGAGTCTACAGTCCTCAGCTGCTCCCTCTCTCCACGTTCCCATCTCAGCCTCTATCTCTGGTATCGCTGCTTCCCTGGATAAGGTCCTGCATTCTGCTGTGCTCTTCTCCCTTGATGGTCCTAGGGTCCTCTGTTTCTGGACTGTCAGATTAACTACTCCCCTGATTTTGTTACAAAATTTCCACCTTTACAATTGTGCCAGTTGCAATTAGTCATGGTAACAATTACTCACTATTGAATCATAAGAATCTTATCCCCATCTCTTCTCACCAGACCCATCTAGACAAGATGAAAACTATTCAATGAGGCCTCTGTCTTCCCCCACACACTCTTATACTCCCTCTTGAAAACTTGTAAGCCAGTCACTTCATGCCTTTATTGCCCCCTTATTTTAGGTAGCCAATGTCTAAGTTGCCTGTCCCTATCTTCCCTATATACAGAGGGAATAACATTGATAATTAATGTGAAAACTCCTCCCCTCTCTATTGATATTTTGAGCTACTACATACATGAGTATAGTATATTTTGAGCTACTACATACATGAGGTTCATCAAATTGTAGAAATTTGCCTTTCCTTTATCAAAAATTGTTGCTGTTGCTGTTTTTATCTTCCCCTAGTAGCACAGTGGTTATAAATTGGCCTGTGAGCCTCAAGGTCAGCAGTTCAAACTACCAGCTAGTAGTTCCAAACTTCCATGGAAGAAAGATGAGGCTTTCTGCTCCCATAAAAATTTACAGCCTCAGAGACCCTGTACAGGGTTTCCATGAGTCGGAACCGACTCCAAGGCACGTATACCACCACCAGTCGAGTTGATTATGAAGCCTTCAAGGCTAGGTCAAATGGGTACTATCTGCATGTTTGGGTGTTCTTGTACATCTCCCCTCACTGCATATCAGCTAGATGCTTCACTCTCAGCTCTTTCCCTCTGTGGCTATGTCCTGGTCCATGGGCTTAGGCGTCCCCAGGTCTCACCACACTTTGACCAACCAGCCCTTCCTTGTCTCTTTCATCTCTAGGTCAATGGAAGTCTATGGCCATGGTTGAACTCAGCCCATTTCTTCATTGCTGCCTTTCCCCCTCTTCCACTCACCAGTAGACCAATGTAGTCACCAGCAAACTTATATGCCTGCTCATGTGTTCCCTTTGAGTTGCAGTCTTAGAGGCGGGTTTGTCCTGAAGGGACTTGATGGCTTGTCTTCATGGCTTCCTGGCAAAAAACTTATTCTTCTACTAGCCAATCATACTGCCATTTTTTGTTTTGTTTTCCTTTTGATCTTTCTTAGAAGATATATCTTCTGTTTCTCTAGCTGTTCCAGACTGATCTACTTGTCCTTTCTAATGGGAATGTCCCACTTCAGAGGGTTCTGGATGGGGCTCAGGATTCCACCTAAGGTCCTATACACTGCAAAGGCTCTGCAAAAGGCTAATTTCATTGTGCAAGTTGTAGAACCCTTTTAGGTATTCCAGTAAGTTATAGGCTGAAGACAGGCTTACAAGCTTTCCGTAATCATGTTTTCCAACATTTCTTTCTATTCCACTCAAGTGTTTACTTTACAATAGTAGGCAAAGGAAGCCAATATTCATAAGACAGTCAAGCATCTTAGTATTATTTCCCCTCTTCAGACTATGACTCTAATCCTGTATCATAGAGCCCTGTTGTTCCAAGGTTGAGCATGCATCACTATTTACTGATTTATTTTTATTTATTTATTACTTTGTCCCATTTAGCCCATGCAAACTTGTCTCGATGTTCCCCTATCTGCCTTGTTCTTCCACCCCCTCCCCATTCTTGTGTATTGCTCTCCCCAACACTGGAACTATGATGCGTTTACCCCCTACCTTGTGCTCTACCCTCTTTTCCCTCTACCACCCCCAAATCCCCCCACCCCACCCCCACTGGTAACCAACAAATATATATATATTTTTTCTCTTTTAGTATGGGTATCTTTTCTTAAGCTTTTACAATAATGGTTTTATTTATTAGTGTACTTTTAAAAAAAGCTTTTTTATACATTTTTTCCCTCTTTTTTGCATATCAAAAAACTTCACTTGTTCTCAAATCTCAGTTTTAATCAAAGGCATGGCTGGCATTCCATCACTTGTCTTGGAAGCATCATACATTTTCTCACAGGAATTTGATTGCAAAAGTCCTCAAACTGACATAAACATCCAGATTTCAGGGGAAAAAGCCTGAGAGCTGAGAATACAAAATTGGATTATTAGTGCTTTCTTTCAACCTTGACAGTGCTACTTTTGATGAAGGATTGAGCATTCCTGGTGAAATTCTCTTTGTGACTCATTTTGATTAAACCAGAACATTTTTAGAGTGAAATGTTTATGCATCACCTAGAGACAGAAAAACTGCTTTTTAATCTGTAAACTTGAATAGAGTAACAATAAGATTGTTTACTAGCCACTTCAGAAAATATAATGCAGATATTTGAGAGGGTGATTTTCTTGCTCTTGTAGTCACTTAAAACATGAAGAAATTTAAACTGTCATTGAAATAGCAGTGAGATACCTATCAGACTGAAGGCATATGTCCTTGGCTACCTGAAATTCAAAAATCAGAACTGCTAGTGAATTTAATTAGGATGGCTCTACTAATTTGAACCAGAGTTATGACAAGCACCTTTTTAATTTAAATTACTCAGCAAGACTGCTATATCATATTGATGATGTCAAGGGCTTATGTTTAAGTCATAAAAACTGGTTAAGATCCTTAAATTGCCAAATTAGTCAGCCTCAGAGGAATTATATCGCTTTGAGAGATAATGATGTGGAAATTTTGAAGTGTCAAAAATGAATACAAGGTAACTTAAAAGAAGTTACATGGTACATGGTTATTCTCCCCACTCCACCCCACCCCCAATTTTTATCTAGTAACTAGACAATTGATTGACATTCTGAAACTGCAGAATGCCTTTGATAATGAGATTTTAAAATTAACTGCTGAGTGTGTTCACAGCATTTTAATAGTGTCAGTGAATGACAAAGGTGAGTTCTGAGAGAAGAGGAGCCAAATTTTGAAGCCCAAGGGATTCAAGGTCTGGACTATTACCCTTTGGCTTTCCCATTTATTTTCCTGCACACAAATTCCCTGTTGACCTTAAATGAGACATACCTGAAATATATTGGGGAGAAAGAGATGAGAATTGGTCAGTTGAATACTAATTTGGTTTCTGCTTCTTATTGCTTTTGACTTTTTGGCTATTTCCTCTAGCATTCAATTGCAATACTCTCTACCTTGAATCAATGTTCTCCATGAGACCACCCTAAGAGCAAATTCCTTAATTTCTCAGCATCAGTGCTACAGAGACGAAGACAGCCAGATAATTATTTAAAGCTTCTAACCTGTGATGTGCTCCCCAGCTTGTGTATTAACTGGAGATTGCAATTGGAACAGTAAATGGTGCCCACATTTACATACATATTTATCATTATCTATGAATGTAGACTTGGGTTGCAATAGTAATTTAATGGATTAAAAATCATTTATTAAATTGGCTTCATGCATTTTCATGGCCAAGAGTTTAAAGAATTATGTTTTTAAAAAGGATTTTCACAAACTGGAAATGATTTGCAATCACATTAATGGAAAGAAGTAAATCGAAGATAATCAAGTGAAGAGTTTAGCACAACGTGCTGTTTGCTGTTTGCTATTTGTACTATAAGAGTTGAAGGTGCATTGGAAGTTAACGTTTCTGTGTTTTTGTTGTATTGTTTCTCAGATTTTGCTGTTTATAATTAAGAGAATTAATTTTTTTCCAGGAAGGAATAATATGCTAATATTTTTGTGTTCTTTACTGATTTTTTGCTAATAAAGTCAGTAAAGTGTATAAAACCCTCACTGGTTACAACAAAGTCTTCCCATGTTGAACAGTAGGGAGACTTTGTCTTTATATTTCTACTGCTTTTAAACACTAGATTGCTGCATGATTAGTATGTTCAATTACTTTATGATATCAATCACCAATACTGCACATATCCCGTAAATAACTATGCATGTAAATGTAAAGGTAGATGTTTTGTAGCAAGTAGGGGAGTGATTAACTTTTCAGTCTTGGAGTGGAGGTCCCTGGGACCATCAAAGGAGAACAGCGAAGAGCAGGACCCTACCCAGAGAAGTAGTGATGCATGAGAGGGAGGCAGAGATGATGATGTAGAAAGATGGAGCTGCTGGGGACTTTAGATACAGAGAGGGAGGAGGGGCTGTGTGCTGACGACTGGAGTGCAGGCTTGTAGTGTATACCCTTTGGTTGGTTGATGATGCTTGTAGGGGATTGTATTCATGGCAATGAAATGATATACCATAGGATGAATGTAAAAGTAATGTTCTCTCATGTAATCTATAACATAATCCACAATATAACATTAAAAAAATAAAAATAACTATGCAACTAAAATAATCTTATTGTTGTTGTTATTAGGTGCTCTTGAATCAATTCTCAATCACAGCAATCTTTTGCACAATATAATGAAGCATGGCCTAGTCCTGTACCATTCTCACAATTGTTCTTATCTTTGAGCCCCTTGCTGCTGCCCCGGTATCCATTCATCTCATTGTAGTTCTTACTTTTTGTCGCTGACTCTCCACTTTATCGAGCATGATGTACTTCTGCAATGACTGGTCCCTCCTTGTGACATGTCCATAGTATGAGAGATGAAGTCTCACCATCCTAACTTCTAAGGAACATTCTGGTTGTTCTTCTTCCAAAACAAATTGGTCTGTTCTTCTGGCAGTCCATGGTAATTTTAATCTTCTTCTCAAATTACTCCTTAACTATACCACTATGAAACAGACTATCTCACTTGGATGTAAGATCATTCAAACTGAACGTGGCAATGTAAATCTTATGTCAGAAGTGTAGTCAAGAGCAGAATAAACAGTAAGCATTGATTAACAGTAAGCAAGATTATAACAGACTTATTGTGCTTACTTACTAACCTGCTAGTTATATATGTTAGCTATTGGTCTGCTAACCTAAAGGTTTGAGCTTCAAACCCACCAGTTGCTACTTGGGAGAAAGACGAGATGTCCGTGCCTATAAAGATTTACAATCTTACAAACTCTGTATGTTGTTGTTAAGTGCTGTGGAGTCGGTTCCAACTCATAGCGATCCTGTACAGGGTTTCCGAGGTTGTAAATTTTTCCGGGAGCAGAAAGCTTCATCTTTCTCCCACGGAACAATCTCTGTATAGTGTCATTTTAAGTCAGAATGGACTTGATGGCAATTAATATAGTTTTGGTTTTAGTTTACTAATCTGTAGTAAACAACTGCACCTGGGTTTTACCACAATGGTGCATACCTTGCTTATTTGGTAATACATTCCTATGTGGTGTGTGTTTATATGTACCTGATAGTTTTATGTCTTAACCGGAGAAATAGGCAAGGTGGTAGACTTTGAGAAAATCATAAAAGAACCTATTAAAATTAAATGGAGAAAAAAAAATAGTAAGTGGAGCAAAGGGGCATTTTAAGGATAATGAAACTACTTTGTGATGTGGCAATAGTGGAAATATGCTATTATGCATTGGTCAATATTTCTAAAGCTCTGTAGTGCAAAGAATGACCCCTAAATGATAGACTTCAGTTAGCTAATGTCATTAGTTGCTACAGAGTCAGTTATTAGTCAGAGGGACACTATTCACAAAAGAACAAACCACTGTCCAGGAATACGCCATTCTGACAATTGTAACATTTGAGCACACTGATATTGCCACTATGCCAATACATCTTGTTAGGGGTCTTCCTTTTTTTCACTGGCCCTTCACTTTACTAAGCATGATGTCATTCTTCAAAGACTGGTGCCTACTGATAATATGTCTGAAGGATGAAAGATGATGTCTCATTATCCTCATTTTTAAAGAGCATTGTAATTATTTCAACACATATCTGTTTGTTCTTTTGACAGTCCATGGTAATTTTTTTAAAAATATTTTATTGTGAATTATGTGATAGTTTACATGGGAGAACATTAGTTTTATATTCATCCTATTGTATATCATTTTATTACCATGGTTACAATCCCCTCTATGCATCATCTACCAACCAAAGGGTATACACTACAAACCTGTCCCTGGTCATCAGCACACAGCTCCTCTCCCTCGCTGTGTCCCAAGTCCCCAACTGCTCCATCTTTCCACATCATCGCCTCTGCCTCCATCTCAGGCATCACTGCTTCTCTGGGTAGGGTCCCGTTCTCCGCTCTTTTCCCTTGATGGTCCTAGGGACCTCCGCTCCTAGACTGAAAAGTTAATCACACCCCTCCGTGCTTCAAAATGTCGACCTTTGCATTGCCAACCCTCACAAGCAGTCCTGATAACAACTATTCACTATTGTATCACAAGAGACCCATCCACACTTCATTTCATCAGCCCCGCCTAGACAGATTGGATACTACTCACTGGAGATTCTACCTTCCATCACACCCTCTGCATCTAGGTTCTCTCTTGAAAGCTTGTAAGTCAGTCACTTCTTGCCTTTGTAGCATCCCCATTTTGGGTAGCCAATGTCCAAGTTGTCCATCCCTGTCTACCCTGTGTATGGAGGGGGTGGAAATCATCCTTGCTGAAAGGATTTGTTCCCTCTTTTGAGCTACCGCATCCATAAATATAGGTCAAGTTCATCAAATTGTATCAGATTACACTTTTTTCCTCTTCTTTCTTCTTCTAGTTGAGCTCTGATCACCCAGTCATTGAAGGCAGATCAGTGGGTATTATCTGTCAGTGTGGGTATTCTTGTGCATGTGCCCTCTCTTCTTATCAGCTGGACTATTCACTCTCCACTCTAGTCCTCTGTGGCTATGTCAGTGACTCTGGGCCCAAGAGTCCCCAGGTCTTGCCACACTGCAGGCCAACTAGGACTCCACCCAGGTTCACAGGGGTCTATTGAACATTGTAGGGCTTAGCTTGCAGTTTTATTGCTGTTTTTCCCTCACTTCCCCTTATTAGTGACAAAGGTGGTCACCAATCAGAGCGTGTATTCCCATTGAGTCTTAGTCTTGGAAGGGGGTTTGCATTGAGGGGACCTGACCACTTGCCTTGATGTCTCCTGGGCAAGCAACTTGCTTGTTTTTGTAGTAACAGTCATTCTGCCTTTGTTGTTTTATATTTTTCCTGTATGTCTTTCTTTCAAGAAGTATCTTCTGTTCTTCTAGCTGCTCCAGGCTGGTCTGCTCGTCCTTTCAAGTGGAAATTTCCATCTCTGAAGATCTGGATGGGGTTCAGGCTTCCACCTATAGTCTTATGTAATGCAAAGGCTCCACAGAAAAGCTCTTTCACTGGGCACGTTGTAGCCCCATTTTAGGTGTTCCAATCAGTTATAGAAAGAAGACAGACTTACAAGCTTTCTATGGTGATGCTTTTCACTATTCCTTTCTCTCCCCCTCCAGTGCCTATTTTATAATATAATGCAAGGAAAACCAAGATTCAAAAGACAGCCAAGCATCTTAACATTATTCCCCCCTTTTCCCCATTCCAATCATATCTCAGTCTCTATATCCCAGAGCCCTGTTGTTCCAAGGTTGTGCATACATCATTATTTACCTGTCTCCCACTTAGCCCATTCAGACCTGCCTAATTGGTCTCCCATCTGCTTTGTTCTTCCATTCCCCTCTCCCTTCTTGTATATTGCCCGCATCCCCAGCACCCAAACTATCCTGTGTCTATTCCTTGCCCTGTGCTCCACCTTCCCCTCCCTCCCCTTATCCCCCCCACCACCACATCCCAGCAACCAGCAAAGAATCCACCCCCCTTTAGTATGGGTTCTTTTTCTTAGTCTTTCACAGTAGTGGTCCTATGCAATAGTTCTCCTTTTGTGGCTGAATAATTTCACTCAACATAATGTCCTCAAGGTTCATCTATGTTAAGGGGAAGCTTGCAGCTTCCTTGTTATTTTTCAAGGTAGCATAATATTCCCTTGTGTGTATGTACCAAAGTTTGTTTATCTATTCTTCTGTTGATACACACTTTGGATTTCTCCATCTTTTTGCTATCATAAATAGTGCAGCCATGAACATTGGTGTGCATATATCCTCTCATGTTGTGGCTCATATTTCCTGTGGGTAAATACCAAGTAGAGGAATTACTGGATCATAAGGCAATCCTATTCACAGCCTTCTGAGGAAGCGCCATATTGCTTTCCAGAGAGATAGGACCATTTTGCAATCCCACCAGCAATGCAGGGGTGTCTAGTCTTGCCACATCCC
>NW_006408654.1:6496217-6516681 GCF_000296735.1 Chrysochloris asiatica
GGTTTCTAATGTGTGTTATTTGTGTCTTCTCCCTCTTTTCTTTTGTTAGGTTTGCCAATGGTCTGTCGATTTTGTTAATCCTTTCAAAGAACCAGCTTCTTGTCCAGTTGATACTTTTTATATGTTTTGTGTTTTCTATCTCATTTATTTCTGCTCTAATCTTTATTATTTCTTTCCTTTTGGTGGCTGTATCTTCCCTCTGTGGTCTGTTTCTAATTGTTAGAGATACTGTGTTAAATGGTTAATTTTGGTTCTCTCTTGTTTTTGGATGTGTGCATTTATTGCACTAAATTTTCCTTTCAGCACCACTGGAAAAAAAAATGTGTTTTTGTTCTCATTTTTTCTATGAACTTTGTAAATTCATATTTAATTTCTTCTACATCCCTGTCACTTTTCAGCAGGGTGTTACTTTCCACGCATTTGGCTTCATTTCCTTGGTCTTCCTATTGTTGATTTCTAATTTGATAGCATTGTGGTCTGAGACGATTCTTTGTAATATTTTGATACTTGTAAATTTGTGGAGATTTGTTTTGTGGCCTAAAACATGATCTATTCTGGAGAATGTTCCATGTGCACTGGAAAAGAATGTGTATTGTGCAGTTGTTGTGTTGAATGATCCATACACATCTTTGAGGTCCAGTTGGCTGATGGTGTTGTTTAGTTCTTCTGTGTCTTTGTCAAGTTTGTTTCTGGTTGTTCTATCCATTTTTGAAAGTGGTGTATTAAAATTGCCCGCTATTATTGTAGATTCATCTATTTGTTTCCTCAAATCTATTAGAGTTTGCTTTATATATTTTGGAGCTCTTTCATTGGGACCATAGATATTTATTATGGTTATTTCATCTTGTTCAATGGTCCCTTTAATCGTGACACAATGTCCTCTTTATCTATTATGCTGGTTTTTGCCTTAAAGTTTATCAGCGATTAGGACTGCCTCTCTTGTTCATTTTCAATTGCAATTAGCTTGGTATATTTTTTTCCATCCTTTGACTTTTAATCTGTTTTTGTCTCTGTGTGTGAGATGTGTCTCTTGCAGACAGCATATTGAAGGATCTTGTTTTCTTATGCATTCTGCCACCCTCCATCTCTTAACAGGTGCATTTAATCCATTTATATTCAGTGTAATTATCAATAGGTATTGATTAATTGCTGCCATTATGTTTTCTTTTTTGTGGTGTTGCTGCTTTCTTTATTCTGTGTGTCTTCCTTTGTTGAATCCATGCTTTTTGTGTTATTTCTTGTGAGTTTCCTCATAGTTTCAGTGTTTCCAAGTTCTTCTTGGATTTTCATTCTCTTGATATGTTGTAAAGTGTTAATTTTCTTTGAGATTGCCTTATAGTCCCTTAACTTTTCTCTCCATTTAGTGCAGTCTATTTTATCCTGTGATCCACCTGACCTTCTCACCATCTGGATCTCTGTTCCTATGTGTTTACCTTCTTTTACATTGAACTTGTTTTGATCATTGACTGACCTCCCAGATTCTCTGAGTTTGTTCTTATAGTTTTGTTCTGTTCTCAACTCTTCCTTCTGTTGACTTAATTCAGGGAGGTGCTGCCATGTACATCAATCTCTGGTTGTTGTCTGTTCTTGTTGGTTCTCAGTCCACAGAACTCCTTTTAGGATGTTTTGTAGTGCAGGGTTGGCTTTGGCAAAATGCCTTAGCTCCTGTTTATCCTGGAATGTTTTGATTACACCGTCATATTTGCTGTATAAAGGATTCTTGGTTGCAATTTTTGTCTTTTATGGTTCTATATATGTCTCCCCATTGCCTTCTTTCTTGCATGGTTTCTGCTGAGAGATCCGAGCTTAATCTAACTTGCTTGCCTTTGTATTTGACACTTTTGTTTTCTCTGGCTGCTTTCAGAAGTGTCTCGTTATCTTTGATTTTGGAGAGCTTGACTATGATATGTCTTGGTGATTTTCTTTTGGGGTATGCTTCCTGGGGTTTGTTCATCTTCTTGAATGTTTATCTTTTCACTTTTCAGGATGTTAGAGAAATTTTCTTTGAGAAGTTCTTCAATTATTTCCTCTGTGGATTTGTGTGATTCTTCTTGTTCTGGAATGCCGATAATTCTTACGTTATTCCTCTTCATGTTGTCCAATGTGAATCTTAGACCCTCTTCAGATTTTTTTAAATCCTTTTATGTGTTTATTCTTCTATCTTAGTGGTATTAAGAGATTTGTCTTCCAGTTCACTGGTTCTGCCTTCCATCTTGTCTATTCTACTCAGTTGCCCTTTCTGAGTATTTTCTATTTCTGATATTCTGTTACTGATCATCTGGACCTCTTTCTGTAGGTTTTGAATTGTTTCCAATACTGTATCTATCTTATTTGATTGTTCCTGTAGTGCTTTCCTGACTTCTTCCTTATTTTTCTCAACTCCACTGTAAAGTGTTTTGAAACATTTTATAATCTTTTTTATGAATTCCTTCTCAGGTATTTCCAAGGTCTGCCCTCCTTTCAGAATGGAGTCCAGGTCTACCTCTAGGTTCATTTGTCTCAAATATTTTATCTTGTTTCTGGACATGTGCTGAAATGGTTATTTACTTTTGCTTCTTGGACATGTTTAGTGTTTATATGTGGCCTTAATACTTAATTGAGTATGTGTTTCATTATTTTTTATGCTTTCTGATTGCTTCCAGGGTGATGTGATCAGGATATGGACTTCCCTTTTCACTCTTCTTATTGCTTAACTCAGACTAACTTTCTCAGGTGTTGTCTGTTTCCCTGGTATATGGCAGTTGATATTAATTCTTGCTGAGTTTTGGTGTTTTATAGAGTGTGATTGTAGCTTGGCTATATGGCAGCAGTTGCTGCCTCTTCTTGTGTAATATGTGGAGAGAAAGAATCCTCCAAAGGGAGAGCATATAACAACAAAGCAGCACACGTGGGGGGTGGGGTGGGGGGCTGGAGATAAGAGAAAAGAAAACAACAACAACAACAAAAAAACAGCAACAACAAAAACTAGACTGAGTACTGCAGTCTATAATCACAGAAAAGGGAGCGGAGGGAGAGAAGAAGAAAAAAATCTGTAGCCTAATATAAGTATGACTTTAATGTCTTCTCTTAGCTTCTATCTTTCAAAGCTGCCTGACAGATTTCAAGATGCTAGTGTTTGTTGTTATGCTATACCTCAGGCTTTAATTTAATTTTTGGCCTGTTTTGTTTTTAAACTCTCTTTCCCTCTCTACAGCCTTGTCCTGCCCTTTTCTGTATTAAAAAACAAAAACAAAAGATAAACATGCAAAAAAGTGTTCAGGGCCTGCTCTTGGGCTGAGTATCTGTGCATATATGTGGCAGAAGAACCCACCAGTAGTGAGGGTGGGGGTGTCTACTCGCTCAGGCTTCCCCTCTAGTCACCAGAATGGAGGTGGGGAAACAGTGGGCCTGCCCATTGACCAGATACTAAAAAAAAAAAAAAGAAAAAGAAAATCAGAACAAAGCAAAACTGACAAAGTTTACTGTCCACCTTTGCTCCAAGGTTTCTGTGGCATTTTTCCATCATATTTATGCTTCCCCACTTGGTCTTGCCATTTGGTCTCACCCAAGATGTCGGCTCCGGGCCTCTGAGCCCAGCCCGGCAGATTCAAAAGTACGTAATTTTTTACTTCAGTTTCAAATTCCACAATCTCTAAGCCTTCAAATCTTCAAAATATTCCTATCTCTGTGGTTCCGTGTTTTGGAGCTCTGCCCTGGCCCTACTTTGCCTGGTATTCTGTGGTATTGCTGACAGCAAACTTCACTGCACCTCCAGCCTAGCTGCTATCAAGCCCCACCAGTCCATGGTAATTTTAATATTCTTTTCAAACAACCTACTTCATATACAACAGTTCTTCTACCGTCTTCCTTATTCATTGTCCAACTTTCATATGTGCATGAATATACTGAAAATATCATGACTTGGGTCAGGTGCACCTTAGTCCTCAAACTGCTCTTGAACAGTGTAAAGAGGACTTGAACAGCAGCAAATTTAACCAATGCAATATTTAATTTGATTTCTTGACTGCTGTTTAAATGAGTGTTGATGATGGATCCAAGCAAAATGAAGCCTTTTACAACATGAGTCTTTTCTCCTATTACCATGATGACATTTATTGTTCCAGTATTTTCATTTTCTTAACATTGAGGTACAACCCATATTGAAGGTTGTGGGTTTTGATCTTCATCATTAAGTATTTTGAGTCCTCTTCTCTATCAGTCAGCAAGTTTGCGTTGTTTGCTTATCAAAGGAAGAGTCATGGTGCTCAACACAGGTTGTTGCTGAAGCTTCTTCCATTCCGATGCCCTGTTCCTCTTCATATAATCCAGCTTTTCAGGTGATTTGCTCAGCATACAGACTGAAAAAGCATGGTGAAAGAATACAACCATATTGCACACCTTTCCTGATTTTAAGTCACCTCCTTTTCCTGTTCAAACAACTGTCTATGTGACGGTTCTTCATAAGCACAATTAAGCATTCTGGAATACTGATTCTTGACAATTTTTCCATAACTTCCCATGATCCACATAGTCAAAAAGCATTGCACAGTCAATAAAGCACAGGTAAATATCTCTCTCATGTTCTCTGCTTTCAGTCAAGATCTAGCTGACATCAGTAATGATGTCCCTCATGCTATGTCCTCTTCAAATCTAATTTGAACCCATGACAATTCCCTGTTAATGTACTGTTTCAGCCATTTTTAAAATCATAGTTAGATACATTTTATTTGCATGTGATAGTAATGATATTGTTCAATGACTTGCATTCCATTGGGTCATCGCTTTTTGGAATGGGCACAGATATGGATCTTTTCCAATTGGTTGGCCTGGACTATGTCTTCAAATTTCTTGGTATCGACAAATAAGTACATCTTGTGCAACATCAGTTTGGTAAAGATTTCAATTTATGTTCTATCAATTCCCATAGGGTTGGGTTGTTCTTTGCCAATACCATTAGTGCAGCTTTGATATCAGTTATTGATTATATGATACTCTTGAACTGGTTGAATGTATGCCATTTGTTTTGGTACTGTGACTGTTTCTTCCATTGATGCTTTCTGCATCACTCAAGAATTTGCCCATTGTTTTTGTTATTGTTAAGTGCCATGGAGTTAGTACTCACTCATATTGACTCATATATGGTTTATTAGACTGTGAATATTTGCAGGAACAGAAAGCTTCATCCTTTTCCAACAGAGTAGCTATTATGTTGGGCTCCAACCACCAACCCTTGTAGTTGCAGCACACTGTTTGTCTTACAGAGCCACCCTCTCTTGTTCCTCATTTTGTCCATTTTTGCTATTTTCCTTCGAGTTAGTTCTGACTCATAACAACACTATGTATGGTTTCCAGGGAGTGGCTGGTGGTTCAAAACCACCAGCCTCTCTATTAGCAGTGCAGTGCTTAATGTTTTTTTTTAAGTTAGGCATGGAGTATATTTCATTTTTGAAATTTATTTAAATTTATCAATGAAATAACACTCAAATAAAAGATCACTTAGTTAAAAGCTAAAAGAATAATGAAAAAGACAAGGAAGAAAATCAAACTATCAGTGGCATTGCTAAGAAAGAAATTCTAGGTGGAGCTTTCTGTGTGTCTCTCAAATTATCTCACATGTGTAATTTGATATAAGCATATGACAACATTTGTAAAAGATTAATTTAGAGAGTATGACAAAAATATAGAATGGGAATATTTATTATGCCCTTTAAAAAAATTAATTCATTAACTATTTCATCCACTTATTGATACATCAAGTATTTCTTTACATCTATTATGTGTTAGGCAGTCCTCTAGATAGTTTTCGTCATACCAGTGACAACACAAGCAAATATCCAAGCCCTTTCGGTATTTGTATTCTAGACAAAACAAATAATAAAGTAAGTTACATAGCATTTTATAAAATGACAATGTGTGGAACCAAAAGAGCTATGTCTGAAGGATCAGAGTGTATGGTGGATGAAATAGTTAATGAGTTTTCCATGGTCAGGTTGGACCTTATAGATTAGGAGAATGAATCAGACACTGGTAACTATTTCAGCTCTGAAAACTGATAAAAGAGATCCTGCAGTTTCAAAAAGAATTTGACAAATGTTCATTTATTTTATCTCTGATTTCAAATGACTTTGACAATAAACCTGTTAATGTAATTGTAAAATGATAATATAGTGCTTATACTAATCCTCATTTTCCTTACTTGTACCATATCTGTAATCTCTTATGAAACTCATTATCAAATAAAAAACTTTTGTGGCATAAGTTCCTGGCCCATTGTTGTTGTTGTTATGTGCCATCAACTCAGTTCTGACTCATAGTGACCCTGTACAGGGTTTCAGAGGCTGGAAATCTTTACGGGAGCAGAAAGCCTCAGCTTTCTCCCACGGAACAGCTGGTAGTTTCAAACTGCTGACCTTGTGGTTCGCAGTCCGATTCGTATCCACTACGCTACCAGAGCTCAAGTTCCTGGCCCATAGTTGATAATAATTATTATGTTTTCTGTTTTAAGCATTATACATATTTAGAGAATAACTGGAAACAAATATGCTGTACAGGGTTCCCAAGGGGCAGCTGGTATATTTGAACCACTGACCTTGTGTTTAACAGTCCAGTGGTTATCATAGAGCGCCACACCAGGGGTCTGGAAAAGAAAATAAAGGAGAATAAGGCCCAGGGTTGTTGAGTTGATTCCTACTCATAGAGAACCCATAGGACAGGGTAAGATGTCCCTATAGGGTTTCCAGTGTTGTAATCTTTTAGGAGCTCTGGTAGTATAGTGGTTACAAATTTGGTTGTGAACCTCAAGATCAGCAGTTCAAAACAACAAGCTGGTCTGCAGGAAAAAGATAAGGCTTTCTGTTCCCGTAAAGATTTACAACCTTAGAAACCCTGTGCAGAGTTGCTATGAGTCAGAACCGACTCCACGGCACGTAATCACTACCACCACCAATCTTTATGGAAGCTGACTATCTTTTCTTTCTCCCACAGAGCAAGTCATCAGCATTTCAATTAGCTGTCAAATGCTTAACCCAGGGCAACACCAAGATCCATTTAAAATGAGAACACAAGTTCTAATTACAAAATAACCTTCTCTTGTGAAATAATTTGAAAAACTAATGAAATTATTTTAATATCTAGGGATTTCTCATAGATAATAGAAATTATGATTTTTTTTTTTTTTTTTAGAATGTAGCTTAGCACTCTGGTATTAGAGTGAAGCCAAAATTTGATTTGAATCTTTCAGACAATTTTGTGATGAACTTCACCTTTCCAGCTGATTTTATGTAGCACCATGTTCATTATCCAGAATAATAGTCATGTTTAATATGTCACAAATCTGAACAGCTATGACATTCATTTCAAAGTTCAGCAAAATATATTAACAAGACTTAGACTTTATGAAGAAAGAGGTTATCTAGGTGATTTTGAGAGCTTTCTTTTCTGTTTTTCTCATCCTAGAAGTCAATCTCCAAGACCACAAAATGCTTAAATACTATTACTGACCTGTAACTTAGAATATTTCAAGGTTTGGGACTAGTTAGTTCTGGCTTATCTGATTTGTTCTGACTCTGAATTCCCACCCCAGATATACTGAATCAGAAGCTACAATTTAACAATATTCCCAGTTGCTTCTTATAGTTCCCCAACATTAAGAATCACTTAAGGTTCTTGTTAAAATGTAAATTCTGATTTAGTATATCCATTTACAATGAGTCAATTCAGACTCATAGCCACTTTCATATTGTCATTTTCAGCCAAAATTAGCCTCAACTGTGGTAGCATAGTGGTTATGAGACTGGCTGCAAATCTCACAGTCTATTAATTTGAAACCACCAGTGGATTCCATGGGAGAAAAATGAGGCTTTCTGCTTAAAGAATTACAGCCATGGAAACCTATACAGGGTCGTTATGGGTCGGAACAAACAGCACATACCAAAGTAATAAACTATTCATTATTATTTATAGCACATCTTCTCTCCATTA
The DNA here is from genome assembly GCF_000296735.1 of Chrysochloris asiatica. Taxonomy (NCBI): domain Eukaryota; kingdom Metazoa; phylum Chordata; class Mammalia; order Afrosoricida; family Chrysochloridae; genus Chrysochloris; species Chrysochloris asiatica. The sequence continues at coordinate 6,504,177 of NW_006408654.1, forward strand.
AAAAGAATCAACAGAAACTCACTGCTGGCTTGAAAGTCTCCTGGTTAGCTTTCACCTTTTTATGTTCATTTTTCTTTTTCTAAGTCTTTGAATGCCATAAGCAGTAAGGTCAACAATAGCATTTTGCCAAGAACAAAATATCTCTCAAGGGAACCTCTAGCAAGTTGACAGAATATCAGCCTTTAGCATCCAAACCACATCAGCCAGATTAATTGATTTCTCCTTCCTCTAGTTGAAACAGTTTTAAATAGTGCTGTCACACCGTTATCAACCAACCACCTTATCTGGCATGTGTCCTCCTTTCAAGGATCCATTCCAGCTCGAGTCCTCTTTCTCCTCAGCCCAGTTCGATGACCCCAGTCATTTCTCTTATTCCTTTTACCACCCAGTTGGCACATAACATCTTTTATAGGAAGACATGGGGCTGCCTTCTTCTCCTTTCTATTCTCAATCTTTTTTGGAACCAGTTAGTTTAGATATTTATTTTTAGCCTTACAGTAGTACAAAAAGTAAATAAAGATGGAGAGAGAAGGACTTTCCTAATTCTATGTTTCAACTAATTACAGAAAAAAAATTAAATCCTGTTAATGACAAAGTTTGAACTCGATTTAGTTAACAGGATATCCTGGTCTCTGTGACAGTAATACAGCCTTTTATTTTAATCACTTGCATCATAAGATATTGACCAAAGTCACTTTCAGGGCACCTTTAGAATAAAAAATTGTAGCAACATATCTCTTCTATAGCTATGTTCTAATGTATTTATAGTAGAACATATTATAAATACATAACACACAGAAATTAGACTTAGAAAAATAAACTACTGAGTTATGGATAACAAACATGGCATTGAACATAATTTCAAATCAATTTTACTCCTAAAAGTTTTCAAACAGCATGATGAATATAGTTGCTACTGGATTGCACTAGTGAAGAATGTTGAGATGTCAAACGTTTTGTTACATATATGTTTACCACAGGAAGAAAAATAACACAAAAATTAAGAAAGAAGATTCGTATGATTATTTTTTTTTACCTGTCTAATTAATATTATCAAAATAAGAATTGTTATTATGTGCCGTGGAGTCGGTCCCGCAGAATAGCTGGTAGTTTCGAACTGCTGACCTTGCCTTTCTCAGCCCGATTAGTAACCACTACTCTCCCAGAGCTAAGAATAACAGTTCAGAATTCTGGGCTGTGGTTCCTGGCTAAAGCAGTCCAAGTAACAATCACAGAGTGCGTAGTTGCAAAGTCCTGACCATCGCTGATATCATCTTACTGAACATTGCTTTATTCACCCTCCTCTAGGGACATGGGATATACATGGCCTGTTCTCTATCATGCCCACTGAGTCAGGAATCCTAGCAGATCTATTCCTCATGTCTGACTAAAATCCCATTCAAGGAGACTCTGCCTTCCCTGTGTCTGCCTGAAGGGGGCAGGCAAGATAACCGAAAAGTGAGAACCAATGTAAGAAGGAATTTTGACTAACAATGAGGCAAGAGATAGCAGTAAGTGGGTAAATGAATTGCTTCTGTTACAGATTTTCCCATGACTACGGTTCCAGCTGTGTTTCCTTGTGAAGCTGTGGATGACTCAGAAACACATGACTTCGTGTTAACTTTTTTTTTTTTCCTTCATTGCCTCATTTCCCCTTTCCTCTCCCTTCCTCAATAAAAAATTAGACAAAATTTTGCCTTGCACTTTGTTTGTCAAATAATCTGAAGCCTCTTAGCTCATAGTCAAATTAAACGTTTTAACTTCCAGCCAAACAGAAGAAAAGAGAAAGCAATAAAGCCACTTCCTAAACATGACGTTTCATAAATTGCAAACACTACTTCTCAATTTCTGGTAGCGTAGTGGTTAGAATTGGGCTGCGAATCTCAAAGTCAGCAGTTCAAAACTACCACCTGTTCTGCGGGAGAAAGATGAGGCTTCCTGCTCCCGTAAAGATTTACAGCCTCGGAAACCCTGTACAGGGTCTCTATGAGTCGGAACTGACTCCACGGCCCATAACCATCACCACCTGGGTGCAAAGATATAGTGTTCCAGGTTTTTTTTTTTAAAAAAAAGGAAAATTGTAATGGCTGAAGAAAAGAATGATTTGGGGAGCAGGCAAACAGTGATCTTTTGAACATTAGCCAAATCTTGGGGCTGGACGAGCACTACTCACATGTGTTTCGTTCTTTGTTCTCTACCTGAAAACTTTTGTCGTCTTTCCCTAGTTTTATTCCAACTTGATGACCTTGGCTTCTTTTTCAATAATAAGTTGAAGCAATCAGAAAAAATTCCCACAAGCTCCCATTTTTGCCATATCTGCCTTCATAACCTGCCTCTATGTGGATATTTCCTACCTATGCACTTTCTCCTAACCATTAGTAGACTTGTGAATGAAATCTGATTCCTCTCACTTAAGATGTCTCCATCAATTCCCTTCCTCTCTTTCCTGCATTATCAGTCTTTCTGTCCGTCTTGCTCCCTTACCAAAGCATAAAAATCTGATTGAATCTCTCCTATATCCTATATATATATATATAAAACCACCCCTCTTTATCTTTCCCCTTCCAACTACTGTCCCATGGCTCTGCTACTCTTTCAAGCAAAATTCCTTAAAAAAAAAATTTATACTTTTGTTCTCCAGCTTCTCTCATATTTTTTTTTCTTTAATTTACTCCATTAATGAATTTGCTCCCTCGCCATGTTACCAAAACAGCTCTCAACAAAGTAATCAGTGAACTCTTTGTTGCTGAAGGCAGTGTCTATTCTAATTCCCTATCTTAATTGACTTATTAGCAATATTTGCCACAACTAATAACTCTTTTTTGTGAAATACTAACCTCTCTTAGCTTCTAGGACAATATATTTGGCTGCTTTTACTTCTTCCTATCTAGTGTCTGCTTTTCAGTGTTCTGGCTGAATTGCTATTATCTTCCTGATATTGGAGGGTTCCAAGCCTCAGTCTGTGATTTCTTTGCAATGATATCTACACTCACTGTGTAGTCTATCTTGAATTCCATGATTTTAAATACTATCTATATTTTGATGTCATGACCCTTCTGTTGGAGTGCTGCTGTGGTGCTGTGGGTTAATGCGCCAGACTGCAAAGGCATTTGAACTGCAAGGTTAGCGGTGCAAGCTTACCAGCTGCTTCTTGGAAACCCTATCCAGGGTCACTGTGGCTCAGAACCGACTCGAAGGCACTTAACAACAACAACAACAACAACCCTTCTGTCAGAGTCCTGGTGTGGCATTGTAAGATACACATGGAATTTCTAACCACAAAGTTGGCAGTTCAAACCAAATAGCAACTACTCAGAAACTATATACAGGGTCTCTATGAGTCAGAACCAACTCGAAAGCACTTATCAACAACACCTCTTCAGGTTGTTTTTTTTCATACTATGGTGGCTTACATGTTGCTGTAATTCTTGAAGCTATACCACCAGCCATTCAAATACCAGTGGAGTCATCCATGCTGGACATGTATCAGATTGAGACAAATAAAGAAGAAAGACATGGAAATCTACATCTGAAAATTAGCCAATATGAACCCTGTGAACTGAACCAGAATATTGTCTGACTTGCTTGCTTTGGACACATCATAAGGAGTGATCAATCACTAGAAGAGGTATTTGGTAGAAGGCCAGTGAGAGTGAGGAAGACTCTAAGTGAGATGGATTGGCACCATACCACAAGAATAGACTGAAACATGCTGATGATTGTAAGGGTGACACAGAAGTAGAAACATTTTGTTCTGTTGTACATAGGTCACCTTGAGTTTGAATGTATTTGATGGCAACTGTCTATAGACTGCTATACACATGGTGATGATGATGATGGTGGTATGCCGTGGAGTCTGTTCTAACTCATAGCAACCCTGTATAGGGTTTCAGAGGCTGTAAATCTTTATGAGAGCAGAAAGCCTCATCTTTCTCCTGTGGAACCACTGGTAGTTTCGAACTGCTGACCTTGAGGTTATCAGCCCAATTTGTAACCACTATGCTACCAAAGACATCAACAAATTGAATACACAGAAATCAACTACATAAGTGCAAAGGGATGGTGGAGAAGCTCCAGATCCTCAGCCAAGACAAGGCCAGGGGCATACTATGAAACAGATCATCAATTTTTCATATGCAAGTTCAATCTGAAGATGAAGAAAAAACAAGTACACAGGAGCCAAAAATATGATGTTGAACATAACTCATCAGAAATTAGAGACCATCTCAAAAACATTTGATTTGATGAATAAGACATTAATGACTGAGTAACAGAAGAGATGCTGGATGACATCAAGAATATTTTACAGGAAGAAAACAAAAAGCCATTAAGAAGACAAGAAAGAAGGAAAACACCAAAATGGATGTCAGAAGAGACCCTAAAGCTTGCTCTTCAGCATAGATATGCTTTAGCAAATGGAAGAAATGAGGAGGTAAAAGAACTGAACAGAAAATTTCAAATGGCAGCTCAAAAAGACAGTCAAATATTGTGTGGAATGTGCAAAGACCTAGAGTAAGGAAACCAAAGAAGAACACACTTAACATTTCTCAAGTTTAAAGAATTGAGGGAAAACATTCAAGTCTCAACTTGTAATACAGAAGGATTCTATGGGCAAAATATTGAATGATGCAAAAAACATTAAAAAAAAAAAAGATGGGTCTCTCTACCAAAAAAAGATGATGCTGAAACATTTCAAGAGATAGCATATGATCAAGAACCAATGATACAGAAGATAGAAGTCCAAGGTGCACTGAAGGCATTGGAAAAAACAAGGCTTCAGAAATTAATGGAATACAAATTGAAATTTTGCACTGAAACACTCTCTCATCTATGCTATGAAATTTGGAAGACAGCAACCTGGCCAACTGATTGGAAGAGATCCATATTTGTACACATTCCCAAGAGAGGTGAATCAACGGAATATGCAAATCATCAGGTAATATCATTAATATTGCATGCAAGTTAAATATTACTAAAGATAATTCAAAAACAGCTGCAACAATACATTGTCAGGGAACTGCCAGAGGTTCAAGCTGGATTCAGATGAGAGCATGGTATGAGGAATATCATTGCTGATGTCAGATGAATCTTGGCTAAAAGCAGAGAATAAACAGAAGGATGCTTACCTGTGCTTTGTTGACTACACAAAGGCTTTTGAATTTGTCGATCATAACAAATTTGGGACAACATTGCAAATAATAAGTATTCCAGAACACTTATTCTTGGGAATCCTATACATAGACCAAGAGGCAATCATTCAAATAGATAAAGGGGACACTGTTGTTGCTAAGTTCCATTAAGTCAATTCTGACCCATAGCCACCCATAGTGTTTCCAAGGAGCAGCTGGTGAGTTTCAACCACCAACCTTGCAGTTCAAAAGACTTTGCAGTCTGATGCATTAGCCCACAGCAACACACCTAAGTGGTTTAAAATCAAGAAAGTTCTGTGCCAATGTTATATTCTTTCAAGACACTTATTTACTCAATCTGCATGCTGAGAAAATAATCTGAGAAGTTGGATTATATGAATAAGAAGATAGCATTAGGATTGGAGGAAGGTTCATTAGCAACCTGCAATATACATATGATACAACCTGACTTGGTAAAAGCAAAGAGGACTTAAAAGTACTCACTGATAAAGATCAAAGGCCACAGCTTCAATATGGGTTGTACTTCAATATAAAGAAAATAAAAATCCTCACCGCTGGACCAGTAAATAACATCATGATAAATGGAGAACATGCTGAAGTTGTGAAAGACTTCATTTTGCTTGGGTCCACCATCAACACTCATGGAAACAGTACTCAATATATCCAATGGCAAAAGGCAAATCTGTTGCAGAATATCGCTTTAAAGTATTCAGGAGCAGAGATGTCCATTTTAGGAGTAAGGTAAACTCGATCCTAGCCAGGTATTTTCAATAGCTTCATACACATGTGAAAGTTGAACAATGAATAAGGGGTGGGGGGAGTGCTTAGAATTGATGCATTTGAGTTATGGTATTGAAGGATTTAAACCTTACTATGGACTGCCAGAAGAACAAACAAACCCATGTTGGAAATACAGCCAGAGTGCAACTCATAGGCCAGAATGATTAGACTTTCATACTTCGGACATATTATCAAGGAGGGACCAGTCCCTGGAGAAGAACATCATGCTCAGTAAAGTGGAGGGTCAGTGAAAAAGAGGGAGACACCCAACAAGATGAATTGGCACAGTGACAGCTACAATGATTGTGAGGTTGGTGCAGGACCTGGCAGTGTTTTGTTTGGTTGTCTTCAGGTCACTACGAGTTGGATTGACTAGAAGGCACCTAGTAACAGCAAATACATCTATCGCTAGCTATATTCTGATTATTCAGTAGGGTCTATAACTCACTATATAATTTAGCTCTTTATTATTTATTTGATCATTTCACATAATGTCCTCCTCATTAGATGGTGCATTGTTCCTGAATCTTCAACCCACCCCAACACTTCTTATTCTCTTCTCTAATTTTCTTTTCCCCTTTAATTTTAGCACTGTATAGCATTATACACAATTTGTTTACCTTGCCTATCATTTGTCTCTTTCACTATGATATGAGCTAAACAAAAGCAAGGAATGTTTTAAAATCTGATTTATATACTAAACTATTTATATACTAAACTAGTTCCTAGAGCAGTGCTTTCACATAATAAGCACAAATAAGCCTTCAGTATGTATTTGTGGAAGGTTACCCTGTGGTCTCACAATGTTTTAGGGCTTGCCACATTGATGTTGCTGAGAGGCAGTTCAGACCTGTTCTTGGCTGTACCCCAAGCACACTTGGACATGGATCCCCCTAGAGACTCCCTAAAGATTGCCTCTCCTGGAGTTAGTTTTATCAAATTTCTGCATGTGGAAAATCTAATTGCAAGAACAAAAATAGCTTTATAGAATCTGGGAATGAATTCAATAACAATGATAAATATGAGGTAAGTACATGAAAAAATAAAGCTATGGCATTCATAAAATAAGACCTAAATAATGGAAGATATCCTGTGTTCCCAGATGGGAACACTAAATAAGAAAATAAATATGTCAAAATTAATATATAAATCTAATGGAAAATCAAGCAAAATTCCAAAGAGATTTTTTTGGAACTGAATAATGATATTTTGAATTTAATGTGGAAGGAGGACTCTGTCAGAATTTCCAAAGAAACATGGAATAATGGAGTAGGGAAAACTAAACGTATTTTTAAAATAGCATGGCATAAATTGAACAATAAAAGAGAATAGATACTCTAGTAACCGAACCAAACATATAGTGAAATACAGGCAGTCCTCAGATTCTGAATGAATTCTTTTCCTAAATCTGTATCTAGGTCACATTTGTAAGTCAAGTGAGAGCACTTAGGTACAGTTCAACCTGACATCAATTGTTGTTGTTGTTAAGTGCTGTTGACTAATAGCGTCTCTACAGGGTTTCCTAGAGATGTATCTGGTGTGTTTTTACTACTGACCTTGTGGTTCCCAGTCCAGTGCTGTTCCTACAGTGCCACACCAGGAGCATCATTAGTCAAATGTTTATCTTAGTATATTTTATACAGTGCACTTTTCTATGGCAAGCATTGGACTGCTAATTACAAGGTCGTTGGTTCAAACCCACCAGCTGCTCCATTGGAGAAAAATAAGTATGTCTGCTCCCATAAAGACATAGTTTCAGAAACCCTTTATAGGGTCATTATGAGTCCTTTCCATGCATAAAAAGCATTACAAAGACACTTCCAGATACACTTAAACATTTTTAACACAATAATACAGTAATGATAATAGTAATGCTTAGATGCACAGCACAAAGTAGCGCCTGTTTATCATTTGATATACCATGAATTTTTAACATAATAGGCTTTTAGGGGGTCATAAGCTGAGATTATAAGCAAATCAGAAATTTATAACCACCGGACTGACTCTGTGTGCAATAAGTGGCAGTACACATCATTAAATCAAGAACAGATTTCAAAATACATGAGACTGGGACAATCCTAGTCTTTCCAAAAGACTTGACTTTCTTCTTTTAAAAGAACAAAATAATTAAACATCCCTTTTCTCATTATATGCAAAAATAGCCAGGTCAGTCAATAATCTAAATGTTAGAAACTAAAATATAAAAACATTAGAAACAAAACTAGTAAAATACTCACACAATAATAATGTGGAGAAGCTTCCTTAAATAAGGAGGGGAAACACATAAGCTACCAAGGTAAAAAAATGCTAGGATAGGATTATATAAAATTTGCATATCTAAATTAGAGATTGCTAGAAACTTCCAATTCTACTACCATGGCATTGTTCAGGAAATAGGTAAAGATAATAAATTTAAAGTTAAACTCAGCTAAGAATGATAGATATACAAAGATAGCCACTAAAAAATAGAAACAGAATACTTCAGCATACTAATCAAGCAGAATTCATTGGACATAATCATACTTATTGTCAAGCATTTAATTTTATTTGGATTCACAACCAATACCTATGGAAGCAGCATTAAGAAAATGCACAATGTTTGTGTTGGCACATCAGCTGTGAGGAACCTCTTTAATGTGTTTTTAAAAAAAAAGATACCACTTTGAGGACTAAGGTGCACCCAAACCAAGTTATACTCAAAGATATACTCAATCACGTTGTTTACAAGTGAAAGCTGGACAATGTATAAGGGAGATGAGAGGGGAAGAATTTACGTATTTGAATTAAGGTGTTACCAAATAATATTGAGTAGACCAGGAATTTCCGTAAGGACAAACACATCTTCTTGGAAGAAATATAGTCAGAATGCTTTTTAGGAGCAAAGATGGTGAAACTTTTTCTCATGCATTTTGGACATGTATTTTGGGCATATAGTCCTGATGTGGTGTTGTAGGATAAGTACTGAACTGCTAATTTGAAGGCTGGTGGTTCAAACCCACCAACTGTTACTTGTAAACCCTATACAGGGTCACTATGAGTTGGAACCAAGTGGACAGCACTTAACAACAATAGCAACAATCAACAGGTACCAGTCCCTAGAGAAGGACATCATGCTTGGTAAAACAGAGGTTCAGTGAAAAACAGGATCCTCTTTTTCAAGATGGATTTACACAGTGGCTCTAACAATGGGCTCAAACAATCATGAGGAGACTCAAACATTACCAGGTAATACTTTGTTCTTTAGAATATAGGATCACTTTGAGTCAAAAGCAACTCAACAGCACTTAAAAACAACAACAATCAGATTTACAGTATTGTGCAATTTGTTTAATAATTTCTCTGATCTCACAAAAGTAATGGAAACTAGTATTTTACACATAGAGTCCTGGTGTGGCAGTGTACGATAAGTACTGAATCACAAAGTTGGTTTGAACTGCAAGGCCAATGCTTCAAACCTACTAGCAGCTCCTTGGAAATACTTACAAGGTCACTATGAGTTGGAACCAACTCAACAACAACTTGACCATATACAGTTTCATTTGACACTTGGAATGTATTATCTAGTGTAATCATTTTTTTATTTTTTTTGTATCTTCCAACTCTTATAGATAACACTTTCCCCTTAATCTTCTAGACAGAGCCTGTTGCACTGTAGGAATTGGTGTCATTTGCTCCTGTTGATCTCCCTAGAGAGATGGTTAGTTCTATCTGGCTCCACCATTTGCAAGGTAGAATCTTGATATGCGATAAGGAGATAAGAATACATATCAGTTAAACAAAACTGTGTAAAGATTTTGTAGCTTCTTTAGAAATCTCAGTCTTGGAAGACTTCTTATATCTGATTCCTCTTGATGTGAAAGCCCCTTAAATAAACAAAAATCCAAATTTTTGAGTAAATTCCAACACTTAGTGACCCTATAAGACAAAGTAGACCAGTAGACCTGCCCTATAGGTTTCCAAGGCTATAAATCCTTGCAGAAGCAAACTGTCATATCTTTTAACCATAGAAACTCTAGTGGACTCGAACTGCCAAACTTTCAGTTAATAACCAAGCACTTAAATTTTGTGTTACCAGGATTCCTTTGAAAGGCACTAAGAACTCAGGATTCAAGCACTATTTTGGAGGTTCAATGCTTCCAGTCATATGTACTGGACAGTCTCTAAGATAAAACTCACACCAGCTTACTCTCACACATGATCTACATCTGATTGATAGGAAATCTACATCTCTTTTGCCAAGTGGAAAGGTGTAGTCTCTCACTGTCACAAGGGTTTCACTTTCCTTTGTCATTAAATCATTGACCACATCATACCTGGTATTTCTCCTTTTCCTAACCAGTTGGAAGATGCCTGTCTCTGGTGTTTCTTTAAGGCAGAGAGAAAGGATCAAGCTTCAAAGGTTCTGGCGAAGCACCACCAACAAGATTATAGATAAGAGGTAAAGTTCCATTTCCTTTCTCTCTTGGGATGAACCTTCAAGTCATAGAACGCCAGTAGCTCTTTCAAAGAGATAAAGTTCTTCTGAGCATAAAAAATATTTCCTTTTAACAATTTCAGTTAAGGTTTTTGCTTATGCTTTCATAAGTTCTGAAATCCGATTTCAGAAAACAAAATAAAATAAGATATTTTCTTTAAAATGGTTTAAAGGAAAATGTCAGGTTCCTTTTCATTTATATTATTTTATTATTACATTTTAATCAAAACCTTCAATGTAATATACTGATAAAAGTATGCAAGTTATAACTTAGTGGTGGTGGTGGTTATGTGCGGTGGAGTCAGTTCCAACTCATAGTGACCCATACATGATTTCTGATGCTGTAAATCTTAATGAGAGCAGAAAGCCTCATCTTTCTTCCACAGAACAGCTGGTAGTTTTGAACTACTGACCTTGCAGTTTGCAGCCTGATTTGTAATCTCTAAACTACCAGAGTTCCTTTATAACCTAGTAGACAAGATATTTTAAAGATAGTAAATGTTACCCAATTTGTCTAATAGAAGGAAAGAAAGAGGGGAAAAGAAATCCAAAGAGAATCATGACTTTTAAGAACTCTCCACATTTGGGAGAAATAAATTTAATGTGTTTTACTAATCCTAATATTTGTTCTAATGCAAATATTACAGTTAAAATACAAATGTTCTCAAAAAGGAAAAAAAAATCCAGTTACACACTATAAAAAATAATTGCTATAATAAGAAGGGGGAGGGGATGGAAGAACAAGATAGATGGGAGAACACTTAGGCAGGTTTGCATGGACTAAGTGGGAAGTTAGGCAGGTTTGCATTGACTAAGTGGGACAGGGGTAAATAATGATGTATGCACAACCTTGGAACAACAGGGCTCTGGGATACAGGGATTGAAGCACAGTTTGAATTGGTAAAAGAGGGGAAATAATGTTAAGATGCTTGGCTGTCTTTTGAATCTTGGTTTCCCTTGCCTACCATTGTAAAATAGACATTTGAGTGGGAGAGAACAGAATAGCCAGAAACATCACCATAGAGAGCTCTTAAATCCATCTTCTGCCTAAAATGGGGCTAGAACTTGCCTAGTGAAGGAGACTTCCTACGGAGCCTTTGCATTACATAAGACCATAAATGGAGTCCTGAACCCTATCCAGAATCTTCTGAGGTGGGAAATTTCCACTTAAGGACAAGCAGACCATTCTGGAGTGGCTAGAAGAAGAGAATATATTTCTTCAAAGAAAGACTGGCAGGAAAAATAAAAAACAATAACGGCAGTCTGATTGACTACTACAAGAACAAGCAAGTTGTTTGCCCAGGAGTAAAAGCAAGTGGTCAGGTTCCCTCAGGGCTACCCCTTTCCAAGACTAAGACTCAAGGGGAATGAATACACAATCAGGCATGTGGTCTGGCTAGTGACCACGTTGGTCACCGATAAGGGAAATTTGGAGAAAAACAGCAATGAAGTTTTGTCCTACCACATTCAATAGACTCCTGTAAATCCGGGTTGAGACCTGGTTGGCCAGAAATATGGCAAGACCTGGGGACTTCTGGGCACAGAAACAATGACAAGGCCACAGAGGACTAGAGAGGAGAGTGAAATGTCCAGGTGATATGAAATGAGGGGAGAGGCATAAGAACTCCCATACTTGCAGATAGTACCCATTTGACCTGGCCTCAATGGCTGGATGATCAGAACTCGACTAGAAGAATAAAGAAGAGGAAAAAAAGAGTAATCTGCTACAATTTGATGAACTTGCCCTATACTTATGGCTATAGTAACTCAAAAGAGGGAACAGATCTTTACAGTGAGAAACATTACCATCCCCTCAGTACACAAGATTGACAGGGATGACAACTTAAACATTGCCTACACAAAATGGGGGGTGGGGGGTGGAGGACTACAAAGGCAATAAGTGACTGCCTTACAAGCTTTCAAGAATGAGTCTAGTCCCAGAGGGTGCGGGGGCAGGTAGAATCTCCACTGAGTGGTTTCCAATATCTCTGTTTGAGTGTGATGAAAGGAGATGAGAATAAGATTCTTGTAGTACAATAGTGAATAATTACTATCAGGATTGACTATGAGGGTTGGAAATGTAAAGGTAGATGTTTTGTAA
>NW_006408654.1:6517446-6518711 GCF_000296735.1 Chrysochloris asiatica
AAAAAAAAAAAAAAGTTGTTATATACAATATTTACCAAATATAAAGGACATAAAAATTCACATCAATTTATGTGACTTATATGACATTGATTCAAAACTGAATGAAAACAGTTTAAGAAAGGAAAAGTCAGATAAGCACAGATTATCATGGAAATTAAAAATTGTTTATAATTAGAAAAGGCTTACAGTAAATGCATCAATGTAAACACATAAATTAAGAAAAACCATAACATCATGTCATTAGGTGCAGGAACAACAGATGCAAAAAAATCCAGCATCTTTTAAGGATAGTTATTAAGAATGGAAGGGAATTTGCTTAACTTTATACAGGGTGTATTAGAAACAAAAAAGTTCAAAATCCTCTCACTATCATGAAACATAATAAAAATTCTCTTTTAGTTGAAGAATAAGAGTTGCCCACAGTCATCATTTCTATTCAACATCTTAGTGAACAACCAAGTTAATGCAATAAAGCAAGAAAACAATAACAACAACAACAACAACAACAACAAAAAAACGAGCTCTGGTAGTGTAGTGGTTACAAATCGGGCTGCAAACCACAAGGTCAGCAGTTTGAAACTACCAACTGTTCTGTGGGAGAAAGATGAGGCTTTCCGCTCCCATAAAGATTTACAGCCTCGGAAACCCTGTGTGGGGTTGCTATCAGTCAGAACCGACTCCACAGCACATCACAGCAACATATATATACACAGACCAGGAACCTTCAAAAAGTTTGTGGACAAAAGAATTCAGAGATAATAGAAATCCTGAAATACATATTTTTTCAAATGTGTATGTGAGGCATATGAAACCTGTGTGTATATGGAGTCCTGGTGTGGTACTGTAGGGTAAGTACTGTATTACTAACTGCTTGGGCATGGTTCAAATGACTCCTCAGAAATCCTATACAGGGTCCCTATCAATTGAACCTACTCCATAGAACTTAACAGCAACAATAACATATTAATTGAAGCAGAAAAAGCATTTGACAAATTCTGACTCATCCCTAATAAAAACACTCAGTAAAATAGGAATTGAGGGAATTGAAGGGAATATAATTAAGGACATATGTAAAAACCAACAGAGAACATTTTTCTCAATGCAGACTTAAAGCATCACCCTTGGGAACAGCAACCAGACAAAGATGCCCTTTATCACCACTACTATTTAATATAATACTGGAAGGCTTACCAGAGATATAAGGCAAGAAAATAAAATTAAAGGCATCCAAATTGGGAAGGTAATGGTGGTGATTGTGTGCCATG
>NW_006408654.1:6519326-6519899 GCF_000296735.1 Chrysochloris asiatica
AGTCACTGTTTGGAAACACTATACAGGGTAGCTATGAGTCAGAACCAGCTTGATAGAACTTAACAACATCAACAAACCATCACATAAGGGTTTACATGAACATGTTTCATTCTGTAAAGTCTATACCTAACATCTTAATAAGAGTATTACCTGTCTCTTCCATGCTAACCTTGATGCAACCCAAAGCATACCCTTCCCTGAATTAATGGAGTAACATTATACCTGGGATTCTTGAGTTTACCCTCACCATTCTGATGTCTTCTTGGCACAACAGCCTGGAAAACCCATTACAATTTGTGAGAAGTCACAAGACTCTTCTACTCAGAACCTCTAATAGCTTCTCATTTATATCCTTTAAAAAACCTAAGTCTTTTCTGTGACCTAAAAGATACTTTTTAAACTGGCCTTCTGTTACCTCGTGGAATCCAGCTCCTATTTTGCTCCCTCCTATTCACAATGGTCTCTTTGCTATCCTTCAGACACACTTTAAAAGATGTGTGCATTACTTGTTTCTCCTTTGCTCCTTATTCTAATGGTAAACTCTTGTTGTTTTCAAGATTTTAATGATACTTC
>NW_006408654.1:6521548-6522437 GCF_000296735.1 Chrysochloris asiatica
CGATTTTTTTAATCCTTTAAAAGAATCAGCTTCTTTTTATTTTACTTCATTCTATACTACATATCTTTATTATTTTCTTTCTTCTGTTTACTGTATTTCTAGTTGTTGAAGATGTTGTGATAATGTGTTGATTTGGGTTCTTTCTTCTTTTTGGATGTGTACATTCATTGCAACAAACTGTCCTACTAGCACTGCTTTTGCCATATCCCAAAGAATATGCTATGTCATGTTTTTTTTTCCTCATTTGTTTCTAGGAACTTTGCAAATTCAAGTTTTATTTCTTCTACTACCTAGTCTCTTGTCAGCAGGTGTTATTCAGTTTGCATGTATTTTACTTTATTTCCTTTGGTCTTCCTATTGTTGATTTCTGATTTTATAGCATTGTGATCTTAGAAGATGAATTGTAGTATTTTGATGTTTGTAAATTTTTGGAGGCTTGTTTTGTGGCCTAACACATGCTCTACTCTGGAGAATGTTCCATTTGCACTGGAAAAGAATGTGTAATGTGCTGTTTTTGTGTTGAATTCTCTGTACACATCTATGAGATCCAATTGAATGATTGTGTAGTTTATTTCCACTGTGTCTTTGTTGAGATTGTCTCTGGTTGTTCTATCCTTTTTTGAAAGTGGTATATCAAAGTCGCCCACTGTTATTGTTGATTTGTCTATTTCTTTCTTCATATCTATTAGAGTTTGCCTTATATATTTTGGAGCTCTTTCATTGGGACCATAGATATTTATTATGGTTATATCATCTTGTTAAATTGTCCCTTTAATCATGATATAATGTCCATCTTTATCTATTATGCTGGTCTTTACCTTAATGTTTATTTTATCAGAGTATTAGCAGTACTGCTTATTTTTGGTTGCAATTAGCTTGGTATATTTTT
>NW_006408654.1:6523537-6524981 GCF_000296735.1 Chrysochloris asiatica
ACCTTTTTCAGATTTTTTAAATCCTATTTTCTGCTTGCTTTTTTATCTTAGTAGGATTGAGAGATTTGTCTTCCAGCTCACTAGTTCTGGCCTCCATATCTTCATTTCTACTACTTTGCCTTTTCAGTATATTGTCCATTTCTGATATTCTTTTATTAATCATTTGTACTTCTTTTTGTAGGTTTTGGATTGTTTCCAATGTTGTATCTATCTTATTTTATGTTCCTATAGCACTTTCCTGGCTTCTTCCTTATTTTTCTCAACTCCTTTCTAAAGTGTTTTGATATATTTACAAGTTTTTTTGTTTTTTTGTTTTAATTCCATCTCAGGCATTTCCAAAGCCTGTCCTCCTGCTAATATGGAGTCAAAGTCTACCTGCAGCTCATTTATCTCAGTCACTTTATCTTGTTTCTGGACATGTTCTGAGATGATAATCTGTTTCTTAGGCATATTGAATAGTTGGCTGTGACTTTAATAGCTTGAATATGACTGTAATTTCTGTCTCTTCTTATGTAATATAGGAAGAGAAACAGCCCCCTAAAGGTAAAGAGGGAGCCCAAAAAACAAAACAAAACAGCAACAGGGAAAAAACAAACAAACAAACAACTGATCAGATACTGTAGTCTAAAATCGCAGAAAAGAGTGAAGAGAAAAAAACACATAAAAAAATGGTAGCCAAATATGAGTATGACTTTAATGTCCATCTTTCAGCTTCTTCCCTTCAAGTCTGTGTGAGAAATTTCAAGATACCACTATTGGTCATTATAGTGTTACTCAGGATTTAATTTTAGCCTTTTTCTCTTTTAGTCTGTCTCCTACTCCAAAACCCCTGTTTAGGCCTTTTACTTAATGATAAACATTTCAGGGACGGCTGTGAACATTTTGTGCTGCCATTTAGTTTTAATTGGAAACTGTGCCTTTAAACTCTGCTGAGCAGATCTATGTATGCATAATAGAACCCTCGGGGTGGAGGGGTGTCCACTCGCTCAGGCCCCCCCTCTAGTCACCAGAATGGAGGTGCACAGACAGCAAGAGACCAATGAACAGATACAAACAAAAAAATAAAAGAATATCCACATCTTTATCTCTGAGGATCCATCAGGCCTCAGTCCCTGATGGCTCCAATCCTTCCCACTCTCCATTTCACCCAAGATGACTGCTCCAGGAGCTGCTGTGGTGGGCAGATTCACAAGCACTGGATTTCTTCCTTCCACAGATAATTCTATTGGCTGTAAGCCTTTAAACTTTCTAAATATTCCTTTATATGTGGTTCAGAGTTTGGGGACCATCCCCTGAACCTACTTTATCTGATATTCTGTGTTATTGCTGACAGATCCTCACTGCACTTCTCCCTGATGTGCCATCAATATGAGTATGACTTTGTTGATGTCATACCTTTTTCTTTCTTCTTGTATGATATTCTTGATGTCATCCCATAACTTTA
>NW_006408654.1:6525311-6527290 GCF_000296735.1 Chrysochloris asiatica
GCTACCAGAGCTCCTTGTACTGTCAATAGCTTATGGGAAAACTTTGCTACATCAGCCCAATGCTCTCCACTGCTTAAAAGCCTAACAATGGACATTCCTACACAAGGGACTTAGAGAGAAATGTCAACAACCTTATTTGACGTAAAAGATTCCCACATTTTCATAGTAACTTCGAGTAGTCAATATTTTGCCCCAGGATATATCAATTAAGAGCTAATAAGACAATTAAATAAAAAGCTGCATTTTCTGGAGAAGGTTTTGAGAGTTACTGGGGGCAACTGTTTCTAGATTTCTCTAAAATGCCCTATTGAAGCTATTAGAGAGATTTGATCTGTGTGCAGTTAAAGAAATCCATTGGTAAAGAAACTGTTTCCAGTAGTTCTTTTTAGAAATATGGAGGTTTGGAGTGAAAGGGATATGGTTCATTAGATATATTTGTACTGTCAGAATGAAGTAAAGTTTATGAGGCAATAGGATTACTTAAAAACTCATGAGCATATTTTAGGGTTAACTCAGTAGTAATTAGTATATGTGTCTTTAATTTCCTGAAGAGAAGTTCATATTACATCTTGTCTGATATAAAAACACTTATGTTGAAAATGGGCTTTGTCTCAAAATTTATATACACTTCAGTTGTTTAGAACATGAGATAAAGTTTTCCTCCAGTAGAATTAATTATTAACTTTGCACTGGTAATCTAATGAAAAATTAATTCTACTGGGGGGAAATAAACTTCTACATAATTCAAGATCAACTACTGGGGCGGGGGGAATAAGCTTCTATATAATTCAAGATCAAGTACAAACATATTTATATATCTATGATATAAATGCAAACAACTGTAAAATTTCTCAGCATTTATTAGTTATTTTCAATGGAAATAAAGCTTTTCAGATTTCCAATGATAGGCAACACCTGTCTTTATTAAATCCTGTAAGTAGGATGGTGGGGACAACTCTCATCTGGCTCCCATTGTTGGTACTAGGAAGGCTTCCAAGAGCTCCAGTATCCCTGAGGTGCTGCTTCCTGAATCAGAGTAGAGAGATCTCTAGTTAATGAGGGATATCTATGAGAAGACTGAGAAACAGCACTCAGTTATCAAAGATTGAAAGGAACGACAATCAGAGGGGCAATGCCTAGGTGTTCAGTGAAGAGAAATGGGTGTGTGAAGTTAACATATTGACACTTCATTTCTTCTGTCCTCACCACTTTTCAATATGCCTGGTGTTTGGCTGGAAGCACTTCTGGGGTGAACAGAGAAAGAAAAACAGATTTCTCTTGGTCTTTTTTGCCTCTTTTTCTTATTAAGATGATACCAACACCACAATATTATGAGGTTCAAAGGGTATAGGAGGTAGAAGGAGGTAGAAAGGGATAGAGTAGGTATGGTATGTGTATTAGAAATAATTAAACACAGATTTCCTTCTCCTTTTCTCATTTATTTATAAGAACTAAAGTTGTAGTTTGGAATTTTTAAAGAGTTTAATCAAAGCTAGAAAATGGGAAGTGGAAAAGACTGAAGACAAGGGATTGGGGATGTTGTAAAAGAGGAGAAACAAGGAAAGACCTACTTTCTACTCCCATTGGCAAGTATGATGGGGAGTTGTCCATTCTTTTCCACTCCATCTGTTGTATCCCTTTTCTATTAGACTCTGATTCTAGCATCTTCACAGTTTTCCCAGCTTATAAAGGAAAGAAGCATTATCCTTCATTGTTAAAGAAAGATAATGGTATACCATTTCTCTCTTAAAATGTGGTTAAGTTCCAAAGACTGGGTCATTATGTGAACAATCACCATTTTACAAAAATGGAGGATGACCCCCATCAGATTTCAAAATGGAAGATGACTATATTATTACATATGCCAAGTTTCATCTTTACTTAACTTTCAATTACATAATTACATAACTTCCAAACCAAGTTGACAAATAATCTTAGCAAGAACAGTCAGCATTACTTTTGAATAGTATCTTAGTGCT
>NW_006408654.1:6548338-6550812 GCF_000296735.1 Chrysochloris asiatica
TATGATTAAGAGCCAATGATACTGAAGGAAGAAATTCAAGGTGCATGAAGGAATTGGCAAAGAACAAGGCTCCAGGAATTGAGGGGATACAAATTGAAATCTTTCAACAAAGTGAGGAGGCACTGGAGACACTCACTCATCTATGCCAAGAGATTTGGAAGAGAATTATCTAGCCAATTGATTGGAAAAGATCCGTAGTTGTGCCCATTCCAAAGACAGGTGACCCAACAGAATGCAGGCATCCTCACACAATATCTTTGATATTTCATACAAGTGAAATTTTACTAAAGGTAATACAGAAATGGTTGTAAGCATACATTGAGAGAGAACTTCCATAGGTTCAAGGTGGATTCAGAAAAGGACATGGAACAAGGGATATCATTGCTGATGTCCAATGGATATTGGCTGAAAGGAGAGAATACCAGAAAGATGTTTACCTGTGCTTGATTGACTACACAAAGGCTTTCGATTATGTGGATCATGACAAGCTACTAACAAAATTTTAAAGTATGAGTATTCAGGAACACTTAATTGTGCTCATGAGAAATCTATACATGGACCAAGAAGCAGTTGTTCAAACAGATCATGGGAACACTATTAGGAAAGGTGTGAGTCAGGGTGTTGTATTCTTTCAACATACTTATTCACCATACTTATTTGTATGCTGAGCAAATAAGTGGAGAGGCTGGGTTATATGAAGAAAATCATGGTTACATGAAGAAAAACAAAAATCAGGCTTGGAAGAAGACTCATTAACAACCTGCAATATGCAGATGACACAGCCTTGCTTGCTGAAAGTTAAGAGGACTTAAAATTCTTACTGATGCATATCAAAGACCATAGCTTCCAGTATGTATTGTACCTCAATGTGAAGAAAACAAAAATCATCACCGCTGGACCAATAAACAATATTCATATCAATGGAGAAAAGATTGAATTTGTAAAACACTTTATTTATTTTGCTTAGATCAACCATCAACACTCATGGAAATCAAACGATGTATTGCATTAGACAACTCTGCTGTGCAAAATATTTTTAAAGTGTTAAAAAGCAAAGATGTCAGCTTGAGGACTATGGGGCGCCTGACCCAAGCCATGACATTTTCAATAACCTCATATACATGTGAAAGTTGGGCAGTAAATAAGGAAGATCATAAAATAATTGATGCATTTGAGTTTATTGTGTTGGACAAGTATATTGAAAGAATACCATGGGTTGCCAAAAGAAACAACAGATCTGTTTTGGAAGGAGTGCAGCCAAAGTGTTCCTTGGAGGCCAGGATGGCCAGACTTCGTCTCTCATACTTCAGACATAGGAAGGAACAGTCACTGGAGAGGGATATCATGTTTGGTAAGGTGGAGGGTCAGAGAAAAAGAGGAAGACCCCTAGCAAGATAGATTGATAAAGTGGCAGCATCAATGGGCTCAAGCATGGAAACAATTGTGAGGTTAGCCCTTTTGTTGCATATAGGGTCGCTATGAGTCATTACCAACTCAACTGCACCGAACAACAACAACAACACCTGAACTATGATGTGTCTGTCCCTTCCTCTTCTCTCGACTGTACCCTCCCTCCCACCCCTGGTAAACAAGAAATAATTTTTTTTCATTTTGGTATGGGTAACTTTTCTTAAACTCTTATAATAATAATGGTCTTATTCAGTATTTGTCCTTTTGTGATTGATTAATTTGGCTATGCATAATGTCTTCAAGCTTCATCCATGTTATGCAGTGGCTTGCAGTTTCCTTGTTATTTTTCAAGGTAGCATAATATTCTATTGTGGGTATGTATCAAAGTTTGTTTATCCATTCCTCCATTAGTGGGCACTTAGGCCGTCTCCATCTTTTTGCTATTGTAAATAGTGCTGCCATAAACATTGGTGTGTATATATCTACCCATGTTATGGCTCATATTTCTTGCAGATATATACCAAGTAGTGGAATTGCTGGATTATAAGATATTTCTATTTTTAACTTTTTGAGGAAGCTCCACACTGTTTTCCAGACTGGTTGAACCATTTTACATTCCCACCAGCAATGTATGAGGGTCCCCAGTCTCTCCTCATCCTTGCCAGCATTTATTGTCCTCTGCATGTTGGAAATTTTCTCTTAATGCTAGTGTAAGATGATGTCTCATTGTTGTTTTGATTTGCATCTCTGTAATGGCTAATGTTCACAAACATTTCATATGTTTGTTAGTTGCTCAAATATCTTCCTTGGTGAAGTGTCTATTCATGTCCTGTGCCCAAATTTTAATTGGCTTTTTTGTCTTTTTCTTGTAGAGGTGTTGTAGTTTCCTATAGATTTTAGAAAATAGTCCCTTGCTGACTGTTGTTGTTGTTAGGTGCCATCGAGTCAGTACCAACCCAAAGTGACCTTATGCACAGCAGAACGAGATTCTGCCCGATCCTTGGACAAGCTCACTACTGTTGCCACACTTGAGTCCATCGATGCTGCCATTTGGCCAATCCATC
>NW_006408654.1:6551557-6553021 GCF_000296735.1 Chrysochloris asiatica
AACTTTGCTCTTCTTATTAAACAGTGCTTTACTTATCCTGGGCCTTTCCTTTCCATATAAAGTTTTCTATCATTTTTTCCCATAGGACTAAATATAATTGTAATTACTATTATAATTAATATTTATCGAACACTATCAATTATCAATGCAAGTTCTTTGTATGCATTTACAGGCTTAAACCTCATGAAGACCCTTAGCATAAGTATTTAATCCTATCTTCATTTAATTGATGAAAAAATGGAGCCTCACAGAATGTGAATACTTTGCCCAGAGTTATATAGGTTATTTTGTAGGTGCAGCTGTGAAGTTGTATTGGATATACTCAAGAGGATCAGAGGAAAATCAAGTTTATATTACATATCTGCAGATATAAGAAGCTTTGTCAAATGGCTAAGACATGAATTAAGCAGTTATCTTGTAGAAATACTATTTTAAATGCAAATAGGATTGTACCAGAATAGAAATACATAATTTTAAGTTGATATGCTATAACTTTTCAAATTTTTTAAAGGCAGAAAACATCATGAAGAAAACTGGGTTGTCCAAGAGATTTTAGGTACAAGAGAATAAATGAGGCTGGGAAAATTACATTTTTAGTAGACTTTTTGACAAATGCTCCAAGTGGCTTTTATACTTATAGAATATAGAGTAATACTCTTGGGGAAATTGATAGAAAGTCCTATTGCTTGAATGATGTAAAACTTTTGAGAATGATCACCATGAGATAATGGGTTTTCTCTATTTCATATTCTTTAAGCTTTAGTGGAAACATGTTCCCCCATTTTACAAGAGATGGTTTGTATTTTTATTATTTTACTCTTTTATACTTTAAATCCTGTTACTTTTAAATTATAAAGAAACAATTAAATGCTATTTTAATATTTTATAACATATTTCCCAACTGGCTTTAAATTTTAAGTCACTATTTAAAATACAGCATTAAAATTTAGAAGAGTAACTTTAATATTTATATTCTCAATGTTGTTGTTAAGTGCCGTTGAGTCGGTTCTGACCTATAGAGACCCTGAACAAGGTTTCTGAGGCTGTAAATCTTTATGGAAGCAGAAAGCCTCATTTTTCTCCTGTGGAGCTGTTGGTAGTTTTGAACTGCTGACCTTACATAATCACTACGCTACCAGAGTTCCTTAGTCCATTCTTAATAGTTCATATATTTAGATTCTCAGTGAAATATTCTAAAATAATACAAAATAGTAATGAAATTTAATACATTTATGTAGCTCACATACAAATAGATGTTTTATATATATATACATTACATATATACTGAGTCCTGTTGTGGTGCTATAGGCTAAAGTGTTAGACTGCAAAGTCATTTGAACTGCAAGGTTGTTTGTTAAAGCTCACCGGCTGCTCCTTGGAAATCCTATACAGGGTCGCTATGGTTCAGAATCGACTCAATGGCACTTAACAACTATGTTGTTGTTGTCAGGTGCCATCGAGTTG
>NW_006408654.1:6555181-6563143 GCF_000296735.1 Chrysochloris asiatica
TGCGTTCTCCAACATCATTTCTATCACCAAGGCCATATTTTTCAACTACTGATCCTTCCTCTTTGCTCCCAACCTTTGCATTCCAATCACCAGTAATGGTCAATATATCTTGATTGCATGTTTGATCAATTTCAGATTGAAGAAGTTGGTAATAATCTCACACCAAACCTAAAGCAATGTGTGGTTTGGTTTTACAAAATCCCTAAAAGTTTATTATTTCTATTTTATAGATTGGGAAAGACAGAAACAGGACATACATTTGGCTGAGACCTTGTGCTATTATGGTGACAGGGTGTCGGCAGTTCAATGATATAATTATTGCATTCTAAACTCTAGTAGCATTGCCGTTACTAATTGGGCTGCTCACCTCAGGATCAGCAGTTGTAAACTACCAGCTGTTCCGCAGGAGACAGATGAGGCTTTCTACTCCTGTAAAGATTTATAGCCTCAGAAACCTTGTACCGGGGTGCTATGAGTGACCCAGGTTCAGTTTCTAGACAATATACCTCATACTCAGCCACCACCCATTTTTCTCTGGTGGCTTGATGTTGCTATGGTGCTGAACAGGCTTTAGTGGAGCTTCCAAGACTAACACAGAATAGGAAGAAAGACCTACTTCTGAAAATAAGCCACTGGAAACCCTATGGATCACAATGAAGCATGAGGATGGCACAGGATATGGTGGTGTTTTGTTTTGAAATGGATGGTCATGAGTTGTGATTAAATTTTCAACATTTGCATATTTTACATATTAATGTATTTTGACATTGAAATATAAACAACTGATGCCAGATACAATTAAGAAATGTATTTGGTGGAGTAATAAACAAGAGAATTGTTACGTCAGTAGAAAGAGAGAACAATGGCTAATAAATTGAAGTGAAGAAGAAGAAGGAAGAAATAGCAAAAGGGATTCGTTTATTATTTGCCATGACATCAATTTTGTATATGCTAGTCAAAAGGGTTTATTCCCAATCCAGGCAAAATTTGAATATATAAAAAATTAACTTTAGAAATCTACCTTAGACTAAAACAGCCATAGTGATTCCAGACTCTGCAGATTCATCTTTTGGTACTTGTTATTTTGTTAAGTACCATCGAGATGGTTCTGAGTCATAGTAATCCTATGCACAACAGAAACATTGCAGGATCCTGCACCATTCTCACACATTTCATGCTTGAACACATTGTTGCTACCACAATGCCATTTCATTTCATTGAAGGTCTCCATCTTTTTCACTGACCTTTCACTTTACCAAGCATGATGTCCTTCTCTAGGGATTGGTCTCTCCTGATAATATGTCCGAAGTATGAGAGACAACTCTCTCCATTCTGGTTTCTAAGAAGTCTTCTGGCTGCACTTCTTCCAACACAGTTTTATTTGTTCTTCTGGTAGTCCATGGTACTTTTGATACTCTTCTCCAACACCATAATTCAAATGCATCAATTCCTTATTCATTGTCCAACTTTCATATGAGGCTATTGAAAATACCATGGATTGGTTCAAAGAACACCTTAGTCCTCAAACTGACATCTTTGCTCTTGAATGCTTTAAAGAGGTCTTCTGAAGCATATTTATCTAATGTAAAATTCATTTGATTTCTTGACTCTTGCTTCCATGAGTATTGATAGTGAATCCAAGTAAAATGAAGTCTCTGACAGCTTCAATCTTATCTACATTTATCATGATGTTATTTATTGGTCCTGTTGTGAGGATTTTTGATTTCTTTACACTGAGGTGCAACCCATATTGAATGCTGTAGTCTTTACTCTCCCACCATTCAGTATTTTAAATCCTTTTCATTTTCTGCAAGCAAGATTATATTGCATGTGACATATCTCAGGTTGGTAATGAGTAGTCCTCCAATCCTGAACACTAAATACATGGTGAATTGCATTGGCTCCAAAGAGCCCTGGAGGCACAGTGGATTAAACATTAGTCTACTCACCAAAAAGTCCTTGGTTCAGACCTACCAGAAAGTGAAAGAAAGATGAGGTTCTCTGATTCTATAAAGATTTGCTGTCTTGGAAATCTTACAGAGCAGTTTTACTCTGTCCTATAGGATCACTCTGAGTTGTAATTGACCTGATGACAGGTTTTATCTTGGTTCTGGCTCTACTTTCTGTACTAAATTATAGGGCACTGTGTATTTTTTCTTGGCTTCTGATATAATTTTGCTGTACCAATTGAGATATGCATTAAGACTAATTGGATGTTTTCCATGATTCTGGCCTTCCACAGGATGAAGAAAATATTTTTTTGAGAAAGAATCCTTTGTGAACACTTTTCAAACCAGAGGTATTTCTTAAAAGTAGAGTTTGAAGTGAGAAATATATAACCCTAAGATAAGCATAATGTTATCACACGTCTGCATATTTGTGATTGGCAAAACCTTCTGGAGACTGGCAGTATTTAACAACTCTATTTTTATTAATTCCTGTAGTTCCAGAAATTCTTATTCCAAACTCTCTCCCAGTGAAATTGAAAATGCATGTTGATTACATATTTGAAGATTATAAGAATTGGTAGCTATTCTAATTTGAAGCATCAAGAAATGCTCATAAAGACACATCATTTAAATAAATAAACCATATATTAGTTCCCTTGATTGAACAAGGTATTCTTGAGGCTGAAAAAAGGAAAAGAAAACTTGCAGAGCCAATGTTCCTTAGTGTAAAGGTAAAACCTCAAAATAATGATATGTTCTCAATGTTTGTAAGTTCAGGCAGAGTCAGAAGCAAAATGTTTACACCTTAACAATTTACAAAGAAGCTGTAAGTGCAAACTCATGTTCACATGACAACCTACTTAACAAAATCTTATGTGATAAATCCAGGAGGGGCAAAAAGAGGGAAAAAATGTGAAGGAGAGAAAACAAAATGTCTTTATTTCACACTTAGTGAATTTAACTGTCCTCTCCAGATTAGCACCAGATTCCCCACTGAGACACCAAAGAAAGTATTCTGCCCTACATTTTAGCACATCAATAAATAGAAAAATGAAATATAAAAGACAATTTTGAAAAGAATCACAAGATTTAATTTTATTATGGTATTTAGCTTGCTTGGGAAAAGGCATGAAAACATTTTAAATCAATTTCTCTTAATTATATGTCTTTGTGTATGAGTGTTGATTTTGACAAGGATAAAATAATGGGCTTGCTTTAAGTGGTTAAAAGAGATATCAAATTGTTATTTGTACATGACACTGAACAAAGGATATCTTTAATTTTATGATTTTTCTTTTCATTATTTGGAATAATGTTAAGTCTCTTGACTTACTGTTAGTCAAATCCAAACACAGTTTAAATCCAATGTACATGTAGACATAAACTAGCTTATAATCATTTAAATTTGACAGAACTAAAAATTCTTGAAGCAGAACCAATATTTCATTTTACTTCTCTTTGATCGAGAAACCCTTCTGAAAAGATGAGGCCATGACCTCCTGGGTTTCTGCCCATTTCACCCATAGTATACAGACTGAGTCACCTCCTTGTGGGAAGCAGTGTGTTAAGTGACAAAAAAAAAAAACATCAAAGTAAACCATGACTGATTTCTTCCAGAGGGTTCTCCTAGCCACTAAAATCTGCTGATATTCTGTAAGATAACAAAAAAGTCTCTTTAACAATTGGGTTAGGACTGACTCTCAAGCCTAGTCAATGTGACCAGTTCATTGCTTCTGTAAGAACTTTCTCCAACCAGCAGGGAACTGAAGAATCTCAGGGTCAACTGAGCCCACCTAGATTTACATGTCTGGATCCTGGATCTGTGATCAATAGGAAGACAGTACATGCCTTCTCACCTATAAACCAAAAAGGAAACAAAGCAGTTGCTGTTGAGTCCATTCCAACTCATAGTGATTCCCATGTGTGTCAGAGATGATTTGTACTTCATAGCTGTGGTATTTCAGAAGGCAATCACCAGACCTTTTATCCAAGGTTCCTCTGGGTGAATTTGATCTGCCAAACTTTTGGTTAATTGCTGAGTGCTTAACCTTTGTGCCACCCAGTGATTCTTTTCTATCCAATTCAAGCCTATTCTTTTAAGTTGACTCCATTTCATAGTCGAGTCCATGGTCACAGAGTCCAGTAACCTCAGAGGGTTCTTAGGCTCTAATTTTTTGAGAGAAGAATATTGCATCTTTCTTTTGTGGAATGGCTGGTAGGGGACAAACTACTGACTTTTTGATTAGCAGATGAGCATGTAACCTCTCTCCTTTGTTGTTGTTAACAGCTGTCAAGTCAGTTCTAATTTATAGTGACTCTGTGTAGGGTTTCCAATAAGCAGCTTGTGAGTTTGAACTGCAAAAACTGTGATTCAAACAAACCTTATAGTCCAGTGCTTACCTTACAGCATCACACCAGGACTCCCTTTATTCATTCTTAAACTGGTATGTTGGTTTTCCTGTTTTCCAATTCTTCCAATTTTCAATGACTTCACTGTCTATTAAAGGAAACAACTAAAAATCTGGATTATCATCCATTCTCTCTCAAACTCATTGACTTGAAACTCTATGCCATTTCACCTATTAATCCACGTTTATGGTTAAATCTTAGTCCTTGCCACTATTTTCATAATCTCACCTCTGAAATACTAGGAGCTTCAAAAAGTTTATGGAAAAATGGAATAAATGATAATGGAATTTTCAAAGATCTTTTTGAAGCTCCTTTGTACTAAATGGAATCATTCAGTTTTGTGACCCAAAGCTTCTATTGTTCAGCTTTCTCATTCTTTGTTTCAAATTTCTTATTTTTGAGTTTCTTAGAAACCCCTGGCTTCTTTCTCTTTATATCTTTAGTCCCTCCATTAAACCCTTGTACTTTTCATTTTTCATTTTGTGCTCCATTATGTGTCAGCAAGATCAATTATTAACAAATATCTCTAAAGCCACAGTCTCGCTCAGTTCTATACCCATTCTTTCCATTTCAGTCCTATGACAGTTGAAGACTTACTCCATCTTTTGTTCCAGTCCAGTTTCTCAACCTAATCTATTGATCCTACCTTATTGTGTTTTTGGGTGGTTGTTTTTTCAGGGACACTGCTCCATTGATTACGCTCCCTTTTGCTATAGCTTCAAATTCCCCCTCTCATATAGCCAGTCTATACCAGATTTAAGCATTCTCAAGTATATTCTATCTTAAAATGATAAGCATTCTATCTCATCTTCTTTTATATTTGACAGTTAACTTCTTTATTCACAGAAAAGTAAATTATAGAAATGATGTTAGAGTTGATGACTATTTTTTCATCACCCACCATTCCTCTGATGCGAAAGCTGGACAATGAATAAGGAAGATTGTAGAAGAATTGATGCCTTTGAGTTGTGGTGTTGGAGGAGAATACTGAAAGTGCCATGGACTGCCAAAAGAACCAATAGATCTGTTTTGGAAGAAGTACAACCAGAGTACTCCTTGGAGGCCAAGATGGCTAAGCTTCGTCTCTCATACTTTGGACATATTGTCAGGAGGAAACAGTTGCTGGAGAAGGATGTCATGCTGGGTAAGATGGAGGGTCAGAGAAAAAGAGGAAGACCCCTAATGAGATGGGTTGGCCAGGTAGCATCATTGATGGCGTCAAGTGTGGCAACGGTGGTGAGGTTGGCCCAGGATTGGACATTGATTCGTTCTGCTGTGCATGGGGTCGCTATGAATCGGTTCTGACTCAATGGCACCTGACAACATCAACAACAACATCTATCCTGTGTACAGAGGGGATAGCATTGATACTTGATGTGAAGACTCCTTCCCTCTCTGTTGGTATTTAGAGTTGCTACCTCCATGAGTCAGATTCATCAAATTGTAGCAATTTACTTGTTTCCTTTATAAATTTTTTTTTTTTTTTTTGTAATCTTCCTCTAGTCAAGTTCTGATTATTAAGCCATTGAGGCTATGTCAAATGGGTACTGTCTGCAAGTTTGGGTGTTATTGTGCATCTCCCCTCACTTCCTATCAACTGGATGCTTCACTCTCAGCTCTAGCCCTCTGTGGCTATGTCATTGTCCATGGGCTCAAGTGTCCCCAGGTCTCACCACACTTAGGACCAACCAGCCCTTCCTTTTCTCTCTCTCATCTCCAGGTCAATGGGAGTCAATGGACTGTGGTTGAACTCAGCCCATTTCTTCATTGCTGCCTTTCCCACTCTTCCACTCACCAGGAGACCAATGTGCTTGCCAGCAAGCTGACATGACTGTTTGTGTGTTCCCTTTGAGTTTCAGTCTTAGAGGGGAGTTTTTCCTGAAGGAACTTGATTGTTAGCCTTGATAGCTTCCTGGTGAATAGCTTGCTTATTCTTGTAGTAACAAGTCATGCTGACATTTTTGTTTTGGGTTTTTCCTGATGATATTTTTTGAAGATGTATCTTCTGTCACTCAAGCTATCCCAGACTGGTCTGCTTGTTCTTGCTAATGGGGTTGTCCCACCTCATAAAGTTCTGGATGGAACTCTCTGCAAAGGTTTTGCATGCGGCTTATTTTACTGGGTAGAACCCCTTTTAGGTATTCCAATCAGTTATAGGCTGAATGAGGGTTTATAAGTTTTCTATAATCATGTTTCCCAACATTCCTTTCTATCCCACTCAAGTATCTATTTTACAATAGTAGGCAAGTGAACCCAGTATTCATAAGACAGTCAAGTATTTTAGTATTATTTCCCCTCTTCAAACTATGCTAGATCCCTGTATCACAGAGCCCTGTTTTTCCAAGGTTGAGCATGCATCACTATTTACCTCTGTCCTACTTAGGCCATGCAAACCTGTCTCAGTGTTCCCCTATCTATCTTGTTCTTCTGCCTCCTCCCCGCTTCTTGTATTGCACTCACCAATACCCAAACTAAACCCCCGACCCCAACCCAACTGTGGTTACCTTATATTCTATTAACTTCTCCCTCTATTTAAGACAGTCTATTTCATCCTGTAATCTACCTGAACCTCTCACCACCTAGATCTCTGTTCCTCTGTGTTTATCTTCTTTCACATTGTAATTGTTTTGATCATAGACTAACCTCCCAGATCCTCTGTTCTTACCATTTTATTCTGTTCTTGACTATTCCATTTGCCGATTGAGTTCAGGGTGATGGTGCACATATGTCATTCTCTAGTTGTTGTCTGTTCTTGTTGGTTCTTAGTCCACAGAACTTCCTTTAGGATATTTGTCATCACAGGGTTGGCTTTGTCAAAATCACTTAGCTTCTGTTCATCCTGGAATGTTTTATTACACCATTATATTTGATTGACAGCTTTGCTCGGTAGAGGATTCTTGGTTGGCAGGGTTTTTTTTCTTTCAGGTTTTATATATGTCTCCCTATTGCCTTCTTGCCTGAATGGTCTCTCTTCAGAGATCCAAGCTTAATCTGATTTGCTTGTCTTTGTATGTTACACTTCTCTTTTCCTTAGCTGCTTTCAGAATTCTGTCTTTATCTTTGATTTTGGAGAGCTTGATTATTATATGTATTGATGATTGTCTTTTAGGGTCTCTCCTAGTGTTTGTTGAGCTTCTTGAATGCTTATCTTTTTGCTTTTCAGAATGTTAGGGATTTTTTTTTTTTTCCAGAAGCTCTTCAACTATCTCCTCTGTGACTTGTGTGATTCTTCCTGCTCCAGAATGCTGATAATTCTTAAGTTATTTCTCTTCATGTTTTCCAACATGAATCTTAGGCTTTCTTCAGATTTTTTTATCCTTATTTTTGTGTTTGCTCTTCTATCTTATTGGTGTTGAGAGCTTTATCTTCTAGTTCACTAGTTCTGGCTTCTATTTCTTCACTTCTACTCCTTTGCCCTTTCAGTGTATTGTCCATTTCTGATATTCTATTATTAACTGTTTGGACCTCTTTCTGTAGGTTTTGAATTGTTCCCAATGGTGTATCTATTAATTTGATTGTTCCTGTAGTACTTTCCTGACTTCTTCCTTATTTTTCTCAATTCTATTATAAAGTGTTCTGATACATTTTATAATTATTTTTCTGA
>NW_006408654.1:6563638-6573809 GCF_000296735.1 Chrysochloris asiatica
TCGGGTATCCACACACTCAGGCACCTCCTCTAGTTACCAGAATAGAGGTGTGCAGACAGCAAGAGTCCAATGAACAGATACAAAAAAAGAATGTTCACACCTTTATATCTGTGGTCCTGTCAGGTGTCCATGGCTGTTCTGATTCTTCCCCTACTTTGTCTCTCCAAAGATGGTGGCTCTGGGAGCAACTGAGCATCTTGAATTAGAAAACAATGGATTTCTTGCTTCTGCTACAAATTCCCCTAGCTGTAAGCCTTCAAACCTTCTAAATATTCCTTTACATGTAGTTCAGAGTTCTGGCACTATCCCCTGAGCCTGTTTGGTCTGGTATTCTGTGTTGTTGCTGATGGAGCTCCTCACTGCATGTCTTCTTGATCCAACATCTTGTTTGTTTTCACAACAATGCACTCTTGAGCTTCAAGTTGTATGTCCATAAAATGAAATAATAATAGTATCTACTTTGTTTGGTTATTGTGAGGAGTAAATGAATGAAGCTGTAGTTCTCATCTAGATTTTTTTGCATTGTATGGGGAGAAAACTCTTCATACTAAATCATACTAAGAAGAATGGATAAAGCAGTTCGTGGCAGGTCCAATCTGGGATATCTTAGTTATCATTTTGTTGTTAAGTTCCCTGAATAAGGTTATCTAGACTTTAAATCTTTGAGGGAGCAGACAACCTCATATTTCTCCCATCAAGCTGCTGGAAGGCTTGAACCACAGAACTTGTGGTTTGTAGTCCAGTGATTACTGTATGGAGCTACCATGCTTCCATCAAAACAGAAATAGACAAGTGTTAAACAAAAATTCATTTTTTTATAGTTCAGAGACTAGATGTCTGAATTCAAGGAATGGCTCTAGGAAGAGGACCCTAGATGTGTTTACCTTTGTTGTTGTTGTTAAGGACCATTGAGTCAGTTCCAGTTCGTAGCAACCCTGTATAGGGTTTCCAAGGAACGGCTGGTAAGTTTGAACTGTCAAACTTATGATTCAAACCTACCTTGCGGTC
The DNA here is from genome assembly GCF_000296735.1 of Chrysochloris asiatica. Classification (NCBI taxonomy): domain Eukaryota; kingdom Metazoa; phylum Chordata; class Mammalia; order Afrosoricida; family Chrysochloridae; genus Chrysochloris; species Chrysochloris asiatica. Next base: position 6,564,647 of record NW_006408654.1, read on the forward strand.
CAGTGCTTTATGCCAAAGCACCACACCAGGACTCCGTTTACCTTCTAAAATCTGACAATCCTTGGATTTCCTGTGCTTGTTGCTGCATCTGCTTCCCTAGTCAGATAGCCTCTTTTTTCTCCCTGTGTCTCTGCTTCTGTGTTCATTCTACTCTTTGTCTAACTCTGAAGTGATTAAATTTAGAATTCACTGTATTCAATATGAACTAGTTAGCATAGAAAAGAAAACCCTATTTAAAAATAAGACTGCAGTCACTATTATAGGTGTTAGGATACCAACATATTTTGGGGAAATACAATCCAACCCCAAAAAAGATTCAGTTTGGATTTCTGATTCCACCAGGACCTGCTTTCCAGAAGGCTTCAGGGAATATTGCTTTTGAAATCACCTGAGACCAAATGAGATACATATTTGGAAAACTCTGAAGTTACTGCATATAAAACTCTTAGAATCAAATTTATCATGTTATGAATGTGCAAGAGTAGTATCCTTTCACCACAGTTATTCAATATGTCTGTTTCACAAATGATCCATGAAGCTGGTTTATATGAAAAAGAATGTAGCATCAGAATTTGGAGGACTACTCATTAACAAGTTTACATGCTGAAAGTAAAGAGAGCTTAAAATAGTTACTGTGAAAATCAAAGACCACAGCCTTCAGTATGTATTGCATCTCAATGTATGCTCAGGAAAAATTCCAAAAAATCTGTGCTGTATGAAGAAAAACATGGCATCAGTATTGTAGGAAGATTCAGTAACAACTTGTGATATTCAGATGATACAACCTTGATTGCTGAAAGCAAAGAAAATTTAAAATACTTGTTGATGAAGATCAAAGACCACAGCTTTCAGGATGGGTTGCACCTCAATATAAAGAAAACAAAAATCCTCACAACTGGACCAATAAATAATATCATGATAAATGAAGAAAAGATTGAAATTATCAAAGACTTTATTTGGCTTGGATCCACAATCAACACTCATGGAAACAGCAATAAATAAATAAAATGACATATTGAATCAGGAAAATCTGCTGCAAGAGACCTCTATAAAGTGTTCAAGAGCAAAGACATCAGTTTGAATACTAAGATATAAATGACCCAAGTCATGACATTTTCAATCACCTCATATGCATTTGAAAGTTGGACAGTGAATAAGAATGACTGGAGAATTTTGGTGTTGGAGAAGAATATTAAAAGTAACGTGGACTGCTACAACAGCCATAATACTCCTTAGACTTCATCAGTAGTACTTTGGACATATTATCAGGAAGGGCTAATCCCTGGAGTAGAACATCATGCTTGGTAACATTGAGGGTCAGCAAAAATGAGGACGACCCCCCAGTGAGATGGACTGACACAGTGGCAGCAGCAATAGGCTCAAATATAATAACTGTGAGGATGGCACAGGGCTGGGCAGTGTTTTCTTTTGTTGTGCAGAGGGTTGCTATAAGTCAACACCAACTATATGGCACCTAACTAATTATGATTGCTGTAGCTGCTATTAGGTCTTTAAAACAACCTTATGAATTTTAGGAGTGTCAGATAACATCTCCAGTTATAGATAAGGATTTTTGATCTTGGGAAGATGTGTGACCCAGCCAAAAAGTTCTAAGCAGGGATGAAACTCATAGAATGTCTCTTCCTACCACTTACCCTAATTAAACCAAAATAAACCCAAGATCAAACCCACTGAAATTGAGTTGATTCCTACTTATGGTGATCCAATATATGGTTTCTGAGATTTTAAGTTGTTATGGGAGCAGACCACCTCATCTTTCTTTTGGTGGTCTCTAACTGCTGACCTTGTGTTTCACAATCCAGTGCTTGTCCTAGAGATTCACTTTACTCTCCGAATAAGTCATTGGTCTTGAAGAATTCCATCATGAGATCTCTAGTATTGTTTCTATCACTATAGTTTCCAATTACTGATACTTTCTCTTTGTTTATAACTCTCACATTGCTATCACCAGTAATTATCAATGTGTCCTGATTGCATATGTGAACAATTTCAGACTGAAAAAGTTGACAGATTTTTTCCATTTCATAATCTGTGGCTTTAGTGGTTGGCACATATATTTAAACAATTATGGTATTAACTGGACTTCCTATGGGTATTATCCTATGACAAACAGCATTGTATTTCAAGATAGATTTTGAAATGCTCTCTTTGACGATGAATGTGATGTCTTTTCTCTTCAGTTTGTCTTTTCCAGTATAGTAAAGCATATAGTCATCCAATTCAAAATGAGCAGAACCTGTTCATTTGTGCTTACTGTCTAGGATATCCATCTTTATGCATTTCATTTCATTTTTGATGAGTCCCAATCTTCCTAGATTCATACTTGGTACATTCCACATTCCAAATGTTAACAAATTTTTGCATTTACTTCTCATTTTGAGTTATAACTCATTGGCAAATGAAGGTTCTGAAAGCTTTGCTCCTTCCAGATCATTCAAGTCAACTCTACTTTGATGAGGCAGCTCTTTCCCAAAGATAGTTTGAGTTCCTTCCATCCTGAGGGGTTCATCGTTCAGCACTGTGTCAGATAATATGGTGCTGCTCTTCATATAATGTTTAGTGGTTAACCCTTCAAAACTTTTCTGCCTCTCTTTCTTCCTGGTGGTTGTGGTGGTTGTGTGACACAGAGTCAGTTGCGACTCCTAGAGAAGTTGAACAGGGTTTCTGAAGCTGTAAATCTTTACGGCAGCAGAAAGCCTCATCTTTCGCTCATGGAACAACTGGTAGTTTCGAACTGCTGACCTTGAGGGTTGTTTTTTTTATGTGCCGTGGAGTCGGTTCCGACTCATAGAGACCCTGTACAGGGTTTTCAAGGCTGTAAATCTTTATGGGAGCAGACTGCCTCATCTTTCTCCCGCAGGACAGCTGGTAGTTTTGAAATGCTGACCTTGAGGCTCACAACCCAATTCATAACCACTACGCTACCAGAGCTCTGTAGTGGTTACGAATCGGGCTGTGAACCTCAAGGTCAGCAGTTGGAAGCTACCACCTGTTCCGCAGGAGAAAGATGAGGCAGTCTGCTCCATAAAGATTTACAGCCTCGGAAACCCTGTACAGGGTCGCTATGGGTAGAAATTGACTCGACACCACTTAACAACAACACTACAACAGGATGCTCTGATCGAAGACAGAGTCCAGCTTTCCTGGGAAAGTCACAAACAATGTAACAGAGGGTGACCTTTGAGATTGGTCTTCAAATGGAAGAGGAGCTCAACAGATGATTTGGAGCCTGAAATTCCAGGCCGCCTTATGATGCTGATACCATCTTTCTGAATTCCCACAGTCTCCCCCAATCAAAGCAGGAAAGGATCTGGTGCCAGCCACTTCACTCTGACTGCTTACTTGTCCTCTTTCCCTATAAAAGTGTTATTTTAACTCTGATATGCATTTAATCCTCTGTCTTATCTCTGTATGTTAAAAAGCTTTTCTCTGGTTAAAGGAATTCAGACAAAAGCAAAGCAAGTCAAAGGATTTTAAGAGAGATGGCTCAAGGTCTTTCACCCTTTGTTGGTGTGAGGCCTAGCAGATGGCTTCTGTTCCCCAGAATGTTCCTATTCACCTTCCACAAAGCAATTTCTCCCACACTCAGCTTCTTCCCATTCCTCAGTACAAGCCCCTAGCAAAAGAAAACAAACAGTTGTTCTCAACTGATTCCAACTCATGACGACCACACATGTGTCAGAATAAAACTGAGCTCCATAGGGTTTCCAATAGTTGTTCGGTCTCATAAACAACATGTAGGCCTCCACTGAAGGTATTATTTCAAACCTGATATGTATCCAATCATTGACTGACCTTGAGGGTAGCAGCCCAAATTGTAACCACTACACTATCAGAGCTCCTCTTCTTCCTAATCTGTCTTAATCTGAAAGCTGCCCTGAAAATTGCCCACCCCAGATGACCCTGTAGCATAGCTTTAAGTATCACAACACAAACAAGACAGACTAAATATAAGTGGTGGCCAGGGGTCCTTAAATCAAACCAAAAAGGCATATACGAATTACATAGGTAGGGGAAATCAAAGTTATACATGAGATTTAACAAGAGGTTCACCTTTCCAGTTGAGAGTGACTGCTGACATTGGAATGGATCATTTTTGGTGTAGCCAGAAGTTACATAGCCTTTGTTGTAGCCACTATGTTACAAATGTGGAGATGGCAAAAGAACCTTGATTCTATAGAGATCTTTCCCAGTTACATATATTCTTTGTACAGTGATGTGCTGCAAACTGTGGATAATGTTCAACGTATTAAGCTCACAGATCCAAATTGCTAATACTAAAACTGCTGATATAAATTCAAGAAGCATTTACCTATACTTTGGTCATGATATTACATTCTTCTGGATCTCTGTAGAAATAAAAGAAGGACCTTCACAATTGACCCAGGTGTTTTCTTAATTCAAAAGCTTAGTACAGATTTTATCATATCAAGGTCTTCAACTTTTTGATGGATGTAAAGAAGTACAAAAATCAAAGGAAATTTACATAAAGGACAAAAATTTAAATGCATGTATTCATACGCATGCAGTCATAGCTAAAAGCAGACACAAGGAAAATATGCCAAATACTTAGTAGATCATTCATAAACTACTGAGAAGGTGCTCTGGTAGCATAGTGGTTACAAGTCAGGCTGCCAATCTCAAGGTCAGCAGTTTGAAACTACCAGCAATTCTGTGGGATAAAGATGAGGTGTTCTCTTCCTGTAAAGATTTATAGTCTCGGAAACCCTGTGTAGGGTCACTATGAGTCAGAACCAACTCCAGGTACTTAACAACAATTGGATTATGATTTAACAACCCCCCTCTGTATACCTTACTCAATACTCCCTATACTCAAGGTTTTTGTTTTTTGTTTTAAGTTTGTATTGTTAATTGAGTGATAGTTTACATGGGAGAACATTGGTTTCACACTCTACACTCATCATTTCATTGCAATGATTACAATCTCCTCTATGCATCATCATTCAACAGTATTTGCTTCTTTTCCCTCTGTCTGTGTGTGTGTGTTTGTGTGTGTGTGTGCAGGGGTGGGGAGGAGTATGTACACAAAAACACTCAAAAATATATAATCATTTAAACAATCAAAGGGCACATTCTGCAAGCCTGCCTCCTGGCTGCCATCACACAGCCTTTCTCTTTCCATGAGTCCAGAGTTCTCAGATGCTCCATTTCTTCATGTCCTCATCTCTGCCTCCATCTCTGCTGTTGCTGACTCTCTGGATAGGATCCCACATTCCACTCACACTCTTCTCCCTTGACGGTCCTAGGGTCCTCTGTTCCTGGACTGTAAGATTTACTACTCCCCCTTTTTGTTGCAAAACGTCTACCTTTACAGATGAGACAGTCGCAATTAGTCATGATAACATTAAATAACAGTCTATTGAATGCTAACATTCTATTAAATCATAAGAATTTTATACACATCTCTTTACACCAGACCTATCTAGAACTAAAATCCCACTTGGCAACTTGTAAGCCAGTCACTTCATGCCTTTATGGTTCCCCCCCCCCACACACACACACACATTTTAGGTAGTCAATATCTAAATGGCCCATCCCTATCAACTCTGTATACAGAGGGGATAGGATTGATACTTGATGTGAAGACTCCTTCCCTCTCAGTTGGTATTTTGAGCTACTATATCAATAATAGCTATTTACACTTGTTTCCTTTATTAATTTTTTTTTTTTTTAATCTTCTAGTTGAATACTGATCATCAAGCCATCGAAGCTAGGTCTAATGGGTACTATCTACAAATTTGGACATTCCTGTGCATCTACCCTCACTTCATATCAGCTGGACACTTCACTCTCAGCTTTAACCCTCCATGGCTATGTCCTTGTCCATAGGCTCAGGAATCCCCAGGTATCACCACATTTTGGGCCAACCAGCCATTCCTCTTCTCTCTCTCATTTCCAGGTCAATGGGAGTCTACTGAATGTACTTGAATTCAGCCCAGTTCTTCATTTTTGTCTTTTCCCCTCTTCCACTCACCAGCAGATCACAGTGGTTGCCAGCAAGCTTACATGCCTGCTCACGAGTTCCCTTTGAGTTTCAGTCTTGGAGGGTAACTTGTCCTGAAGGGACTTGATTGCTTGCCTTGATGGCTCCCTGGTGAACAACTTGCTTATTCTTGTAGTAGCCAGTCAGCCTGGCATTTTTGCTTTTTATTTTTTCTGCTGGTCTTTCTTTCAAGAAATATCTACTGTTCCTCTGGTTGTTTCAGGCTGTTTTTGTTGTTGTTTATTATGAATTAATTTGAAGTACTCTTGTCTTAATTCTGTTTTTTGACTATTTTTGCTTTTTTAATTTCCATTAAAATTACATGAAAATAAATCAGTAATATGCTGTCATTCTTTTAAATGAAATTTGATTTTTCCAAACAGTTAATGGAAAAAATAAATACAGTATATTTGAACAAGGTATTTAATGGACAAACAGGTTAATAAACTATATTAGACTGATAAAAACTTGAAGGACAATGCCTTTCTAAAAGTGATTTATGAAAATATTATTTCTGTTTATTTCAAAACTGTAACATTAGAATAACAGTGAATGTTGCTTTTAATAGAAAACTTTCAAGGGGACAAAATGCTTAAAGATATCCTTGTAATCTTTTCAGAGGAATCCTCATTTGGTGAAATGGAATAATGCACTAAAACACAGTCAGTTTGAACTGCAAGTTTGGCGGTTCAGATTTACCAGCTGCTGCTAGGAAACTCTATACAGGGTTGCTATGAATCAGAAACAACTTGACAATACTTAAAACAATAATAAAAATGATCTATTCAGAAGGAATAAGGACTCTAAACCTGGTATAGTTCCTGATTCCCCTATAGTCTGGTCATTCAAAGTAACAGTTACTTAGTGATAAAGAACAAGTCTTGATAGGAAATATGAATACTCATTAAAATGAACAGCAGTGTGATTATAATAAAATTTGGTGCCCCAAAGAGATCATCACAGACTGCTCAAATGCAGAAAACTTTTAACACTATTTATAATAGAAACATCTGGCAGTTCCCAGATGTTTTATAATTTCCCTATAGAAGGAAAATTCAACTATAACTTGGTGGACCATTATTAGGAAACAAGATTAGAGTATTTTTCCCCTTAATGACTGTTGATTGGAATGAATCAGACGTCTATTCTATGAAAGTTAACTCAATTTTAAAAAGTCTATTGTGTACAAAATATATGCATGCTAATGTTAGGTATTTCAGGAAATGTAAGGATGAATAAAAAACATTATTTTGAAATTAATACATTTTTTTTTAAATGTGTTTCCAAGGAGGCTATGTATAAATATTAGAGAAATTAGAATGAGTCACTAATTACTGTTGTTGAGAAGTTTAAATAAAACCACATGTCCTGATTTATATGAGGAAGCTTCAAAAATTTCATGGAAAAACTCCATTATTTTTATGTTGCCTTTTTTCACATTTTTTTTTGAAATCTCCTCATATCTTCATTATAAGAAGTGCTAATTTAGTTTAGTTTCCTGGAAAAAAAAAAAAAAAAGTGGAATATGTTTAGGCATCAAACACACCAGGAATGCTTAATAGTTCTTTTGATCATAAGTACTAATAAGGTTGTTAATAGTTTTAGTCATTTAAATAAACTGCCTTCATTGGTTCTGATGTGAAACTGCAGGATAACCAAAAGGTCAACAGTTCAAACCCATCAGCTGTTACTTAGAAACCTTCTCCCTATATAGGTGGCTATTAGTTAGAGCTCACTGTACAGCTCTTCACAACAACATAGACGTGCTCTTTCAAACCTTATTATATTGATAAAATGCAATAGTTTCTCAAAGCCCTGATTAACTGATTCATATTCTGAATGCTTCCAAAACTGATTTCAGGTAGGATTGAATTATCTTTTAAAGAATTTAATTCTGGTGCAGTGTTCAAATGTTATAGATTGAAATTTACTCTTTCCCCAACAAAATTATATTTAAGTCCTAATCCCTGTGCATATGAATATGAACCAGGCTAGAAATTTGGGATTTTCTATTATTATATTGGACTCCTGGTGTGATGCTATAGGCTGAGCACTGGACTGTGAACCACAAGTTCAGCAGTGCAAACCTAGCAGCTGTTTCTCTGAAAATCTATACAGGGTCACTATAAGTCAGAAACAACTCAATGGCACCTGAAAACAATTACTATTATGTTAATGAGACCATAATGAACAGAATAAGGGAGTTCTGGTGATAAAATAGTTAAGTACTTGGTTGCTATCAAAAAAGATGATAGCTTGAAAGTACATTGTTTTTGCTGTTGTTAAGTACCCTTGAGTGGGTTCTGCCCATAGCAACCTTGTATCGGATTTCTGAGCAGCTGCTGGTAGATTTGAACTGACGATCTTGTGGTCCAGCAGATTATTATAAATCACCATATTATCCTCTGGGTGAATATGTCATTTGAACATGAATTGCTAAATATTATTATTATTCAAAAATTTGGGGGGGGTTGCCTATATGTTGTCAGTAACCAACAACAAATTATGTCTGTACCTGATTCTAGTTAATAATTGAGATAAGCACTCGACATCAAGGTTGTTTTGAACCAAAAGGTTAGTGGTTCAAAATTACCAGCCACTAGTCAGAAACCCTATACAGGTTTGCTATGAGTCAGAACTGACTAAAGGGCACTTAACAACAGCAACAGAAAAATGATTTAAGAGGAGAGAGAGGAAATCTTATGTATATTGAGGCTAAGAGATCCTGGAAAGGCAAAATCATGAGTAACAACAAAAAAAAATAATTTCCATCTTGTATATTTCAACTCATCGTAACTCTGTAGGTGTCCAGGCAGAACTGAGTTCCATAGGGTGTTCCTTGGCTGATATTTTGGAACTAGACCACCAGTACTTTATATCTAAGGTGCCTCTAGGTAGACTTGAACCTCCAATCTTTTGGCTAAAGGCAAAGCTCTTTACATGTTTGTACCACTCAGGAACTTCTTGTAATCTAAAATACTGTACAAAATTATTTTCAAGGAAAAGGACCCCGAATACTGAAAAGATGAAAGTCCACTGAATGAGCAAATGACAAGATTGAGATCTCTACATGGAGTAGAGAGATTGACACTCTAAAAGCCCTGATAAAATTTTTGACCTAGCTTCTTCAAGATTGTT
>NW_006408654.1:6574399-6580427 GCF_000296735.1 Chrysochloris asiatica
AAGTCTTTGACAACTTCAATCTTTTCTCCATTGATAAGAATGTTGTTTATTGGTCCAGTGGTGAGGATTTTTGTTTTCTTTACATTGAGATCCAATCTGTACAGGAGTCAATGGTCTTTGGTCTTCCTCAGTAAATATTTTAAGTCCACTTCACTTTCAGCAAGCAAGGTTGTATCATCTGCATATTGCAGGCTGTTAATGAGTCTTCCTTCAATCCTGATGCCATGGTTTTCTTCACGTAACCCAGCTTTTTGGATTATTTCCTCAGCATACAGGTTGAATAAGTAAGGCGAATGAATACAATCCTGTCGCACACCTTTCCTAATTTTAAACCATTCAGTGTTCCCATGTTCTATTTGAACAGCTGCCTCTTGGTCTATGTACAGGTTTCTCATGAGTGAAATTCAGTGTTCCAGAATACTCATACCTCACAATGTTGTCCAAAGCTTGTCATGATCTACATAATCAAAGGCCTTTGTGTAGTCAGTAAAGCACAGATAAACATCTTTCTGGTATTCTCTGCTTTCAGCCAAAATCCATCTGGCATCAGCAATGATATCCCTCATTCCACGTTCTCTTCTGAATCCTGCTTGAACCTCTGGAAGTACTCTGTCAATGTATGCTTGCAGCTATTTCTGTATTACCTTTAGTAATTTGTTACTCTCATGAAATATCAAAGAAAGTGTCCAATGAATTCCACATTCTGTTGGGTCATCTCTCTTTGGTGACCAAGATTAAGCAATGCTATAGGTTGGAATTCTGAGAAACACACCTACAACCTCTTTATTGACTTATTTGCCAGTGTGTCAACTTTCCAGATTTTTCTGGATGTCTAGGAATCTCCTTCGTTCATCAACACTGCATAAGTTAAGGGTGACTGAAGGACCCAGCTCCTGATCAACAAAATATCATTGCAGCTACATCAAGTGGCGCTCAATAAAGTCCTGTTTAAGCTTCCAGTCTCCAGAAAGCTTAAGTCATTATTACACCAAGAGACCCTCCCCCCAATAATTTCATGTTCAGGAAAATCTCCATAACTCCACCTATTGGAAATGCTACAACTGTACCCAGGACCACACCGCCTTAAATACCCCAGTCTGTAAGAAACAGGAGGGATCTTAGTCTCTTTTGGTGACTTAGAGTACCCCCTCCCAGGTTTACTTATAATAAACCTGCCTGTTGTTGAAGCCATGTTTCTTTCCTTGTCTTCCTTTCTTATTTCTTACAGTGACTTATGACACCAAGTTCCTTTCGTAAAATGGAAGACAATAAAAACCCTGTAAAGCATACTATGACCTCTGTCTTAATTTCTACAACCCATTCTTTACTGATGTTCTTAAAATAGCTTGCCAGAAGTGAAGAAATCTAAATTGGGATTTCAAAAGTCATGCTTTAGAGCTAGGACACCAGATCACTACCAACATAATCCAGCCACTTAGAAAGTCCCTCATTCCTTCCTTTTACATTATTGAGCACACACAGACATCAGAGGACAAAGTGGAGATAAATCATGACCAAATAACTTTAGGACTTCCCATTTTGGTTTAGAACTGAGATCTGGTAGAGGAAGCTCCAAATATTAATCCTAAAGGAAGACTCTTCACAATCTTTGTTTTTATTCTCAAATTAATAACAGCATGCCTATAGAAATACATATCTATAAATATCAATGCAGAAATCTGTATATATTTTTCCTTATGGATATATTTATGCTTGCACATTTTCTTCAAGCATTCTGGTCTATATTCACACTCATGCTTAATTATATTTACCTTTTGACACACAGAACTACATCTTCATGCTTCGATAAACTTAAAGGCAGCAATATTTGGAGAACTTGTGTCACTGCAGACTCAATCTGTAGACACATATTTTTTTCTCTTTAAAGAGATGAAAGAATCTGATATAACGACAAATAAACTGAGAAAAAGCACTGCACAAACGAAATTGCTTTTTCTCAATGTTGTCTTAAGTTTGATTTTGTGAATCAAACACTTTGCTTCAAAGACTTTCAATAATATGGGGACATTGTTTCTTTTGTAAACAGTTAAATAGCCTGGCTTCTTGTGTTTTAAAAGGTAAGCTAGTTAGTGTTTTGGATCTTAAAGATATGACCCTGTGAACCCAAAAAGTAACAAAAAAGGTCTCACAAAATAGCAGATGTATTTATTTATGTTTAAAGTATCAAACATTAGATTGTTATTTCTCTTTGTATGCAAAAAAATCATAAAGGTACATCTGAAAAAAATATATATATATATACACACATACATATGTAAAAAAAATTTTTTTTCCTTTTTTAGGTAAATTTAAAAACTACTATTCTGACTTCTGGGCCATAAAGTATTTTTCCCAGACACTGTGGCAGATCCATCAATGTAAACTCATTGTCTTCTGGGCTGGAGAGGAACAGTGCTGTTTGAGTGAGTTATTAAGGGGACATCTGTGAAGAGGCAGATGTCTAGTGCCAGGGCAAGGCTGGGTAGGCTCGTGTTTTGTTTATGAAGCAGGCTTTTGGAGAAAAAATGATGTTCTTTTTATATTTATCTTAACTGAACCTTAAAACCACATTTCTCCTTAAGTAGTACGTGATTTATATATTAACCTAAGTAATTTTTCCTTTCCTTTTTTATCACCAAAGAAATTCTAAAAGACACATTTTATGCTCTAGCCCCTTACTGTAGTTTTGTTTGCTTATTTCAAATGAAGTATGTAGCAATGTGGATTTTTTTAAAGGTCAGTTCTCAGGAAGATGAGGAGTGTTTAGATTCTAAATACATTTTCAGTACCTGAAACATCTGTTCTTCCTTTTACTCCTGAAATTCAAACAAGACCCGGGGCCTTGTTTCTATGGAGGCAGCAGTTGTTGTCAGAGTTATTTAGACTACAAACAGATTTTTCAATTCTCATGCTTTTGTGCAAGCTTCATAGTTTTAAGCCTTATCTTGGGCTTTTCTCTCTCTTTTCTTTGATCTTATGCCAGAAACATCTTAAAAGGCAAAGCAAATTTTTGGTGCTTGCTCATTTTTAACTTTTTGTTTCTTAGACAGATGTATCAGAGCATCAAAAACTTTTACCCTGGTACAAGTGACTGCAAAAATACAATACAGATGTGGGTTAATTTTCAGGGATATATATGACTATGTCTGCAAGTGTATTTATGATGTCATGTCTACATTTCCACTGATGAAAATTTGTAACTGGGAGATAATGTGGAGGTAGAATGAGACAGATTCTGCAAATTAAAAAATAATTTTTGAAAGGAAAGAATTGGGATTCATAGCATGTACTAATGTTTGAAGGTGGCAAATGTTAATGTCCCTTGTTTGTCAAAGTTTTAAAGTTGCTACAGAATCTCAGAAAATATATTTTACATGAAGAAATTTGTGTGCAAGACCAAATTTTATCCATGGTTACAAGGGGGAAATGAGACAGTTGTTTTGGGTTGATTATATACATATATACATTTATGTATGTTGTCAAGTGCCATCCAGTTAGTTCTGACTTGTAGTGCCATATCAGGCATCACTTTCTCTCTTGTGTGGCACTGTAGGGTAAACACTGGACTGCTAACTGCAAAGTCATCTGTTCAAACCCACCAGCTGCTCCTTGGAAACTATATATATATATATTGTTGTTAAGTGCTGTCAAGTCGATTCTGACCAATAGCGACCCTGTATAGGGTTTCTAAGGAGTTGCTGGTGAGCTTGAACTGCTGAACTTGCAGTTCAAATGGCATTGTAGTCTGGCACATTAACGCACAGCGCCAGACCAGGACTCTCTCTCTCTCTCTTTCTTCAAGGTTAGTTTGAACTGGAAGGTTGATGGTTATGGTTCAAACTCACCAACTGCTCCTCAGAAATCCTATACAGGGTCACTATGGATTGGGATGGACTCAACGGCCATTAGTAATGACAACAAGTATATATATATATATATATATATATATATATATATATATATATATATATATATATATATATATATATATATATATATATATATACACACATACACACGTGTGTGTGTGAGATGGACCATGGTGGCAGATGTACAGCATGGTGAATATATATGATTGTTGCTGTTGGTAGGTGTCATAGAAATGGTTCCACCTCCTTGACATCCTATGCACAACAGAACGAAGCACTGCCTAGTCCTGCACTAGTCTCATGATTTGTGCTATCTTTGAGCCTATTCCTGCTCCCATTGTGTCAATCCATTTTGTTGCGGGTCTTCCTCTTTTTCTCTGACCCTCCATTTACCACACATGCTGTCCTTTTCCAGAGACTGGTCCCTCTTGATATGTCCAAAATATGAGCGATCAAGTCTTGAAATCCTTGGTGAATATAATTAATGTTACTCAATTGTAGACCTCAGAAACAGCACATTTTGGTCATAAATATTCTGCCATACAACAAAAACAACAAAAACCTCAAAAAACTTTTTTTTTTTTTTTAATAGTGGCATACCTCTTAGAGAGATGAACTGCATAGCCTAAAGGAATACCTCAGTAAAGGTACCTTATTCCTATAATACATTGAGATCATCCTGACGGAATCAGTTCAGTGGTTTCCTTTCAAAACAAAGGCTCCCAATTCCTATGGAGGCTACTGAGGTGGTGCTGTAAGATCAGCACTGGACTGTGAACCACGATGTTGGCAGTTCAAACCCACCAGGTACTCCTCAAAACATTATGCAGAGTTTCTATGAGTCAGAACTGACTCAATGGCACTTAACAACAACTTCCTGGGTATCCTAAGAAGTCTGTTTTTTAGCAAATTGTTCATATGCCCTAGCTTCCAACATCTCAAAGCAAGTAAATAGGAGAAAGAGTCTAGGAATGGAAAGAGAAGATACAATCACAGGCCCAGGCTAAGAGATGACAAGAAAGGAGAACAGGATTCTGTGTTATGACTTTTACAACAAGAATATACCTGATAACTCAGAAATTCAACTCCTAGGTACAAACCTAAAAGACATGAAATCAAGAACTCAAAATTATCCTGCTACACCAGTGGTCATTGAAGCATTTTTCACAATAGTCTAAAGGAGGAAGCAACAAAAAAGTGCCCATCAACTGATGAGTAGTTAAACAAAATGAGATATGTACATGCAATGGATTTATATTTAATCATAGAAAGAAATGGAGTTCTGCTACATGATGGATCTTGAAAGCATTGAATGAATCTTGAATGCATTATGTTGAGTGAAATAAGTCAGACAAAAAAGGTGAAATATGATCCAATTTACATAAAATATCTAGAATAGACAAGTACCTAGAAACAAATGTTAATTAGTAGTTACCCAGGTGTCTTTGACTGGGTTTTCTAGAGAAGCAAAACCAGTGAAACATATATATGTGTAAACATATATATTTAAGTTTATTATAAAGGAAATGGCTTACAATTGTAGTGTCCCAAATCCCCAACGGAAGAATGACATGCCTTTCTTCCATGTCCAATACAATGGTGTTGTTGTTAGGTGCCATCGAATCGGTATCAACTCAAAGCGACCCTATGCACAACAGAATGAAACTCTGCCCAATCCTGGACCAACCTCACATTTGTTGCCATTCTTGAGCCCATTGATGCTGCCACTTTGCCAATCCATCTCTCTGGGGGTCTTCCTCTTTTTCTCTGACTCTCCACTTCACCAAACATGATATCCTTCATTAGTGACTGGTCCTTCCTGACAATATGCCCAAAGTATGAGAGATGAAGTGTGGCCATCCTGGCCTCCAAGGAGAACTCTGGCTGCACTTCTTTCAACACAGATCTGTTGATTCTTTTGGCAGCCCATGGCACTTTCAGTATTCTCCTCCAACACCATAACTCAAAAGCATAAGTTCTTATTCACTGTGCACTTTTCGCATGCATATGAGGTTATTGAAAATACCCTGGCTTGGGTCAGGCATACCTTTGTCCTCAATCTGACATCTTGGCTCTTCAGCACTTTAAAACGGTCTTGTGCAGCAGATTTGCCTAATGGAATACATCATTTGATTTAGTAACTGCTGCTTCTGTGAGTG
>NW_006408654.1:6580527-6599790 GCF_000296735.1 Chrysochloris asiatica
CACTTTAAAAAGGTCTTGTGTGGCGGATTTTCCTAATGCCATACATAGTTTGATTTCTTGACTGCTGCTTCCATGAGTGTTGATAGTTGATCCAAGAAGAATGAAGTGCTTGACAACTTCAGTCTTTTTTCCATTGGTCTGAATGTTGTTTATTCATCTAGTGGTGAGGATTTTTGTTTTCTTTACATTGAGATCCAATCCATACTGACGGTTGTGCTCTTTGATCTGCATCAATAAATATTTTAATTCTTCTTCACTTCCAGCAAGCAAGGTTGTATCATCTGCATATCGCAGGTTGTTAATGAGTCTTCCTCCAATCCTGTCCATTATATTAAGAACAGGCAATACCTTCAAGGAAGCATCCCTTTAAGTGATTGGCTGTTTATGACTATTCATCATAGTGTTAACTCTGCATGTATAAGGTTTCATCATCATGGGAATAAGCACATCTCAACTGCAAAATAAAACCTAAACTATTACATCAGGAATGGACAGAGAAGAAAATGAGTTAATGCTTAAGTTTATTCACTCAGTTTCTATCACGAGTGATAATGGAATTTGGAAATAGAGTTGTTGGAAGCACATCATCCTGGAGATAATTGTCACTGAATTGTATATTTTAGATAATTGTCACTGAATTGTATATTTTAGAATGACTAAAATGACAAATGTTTCATGTGTGGTGCTGTTGGATAACCAGTGGACTTCTGATGCAAGGTCAGTGATTCAAACTTGCCAGGTGCTCCTTGGAAACGCTATACAGGGTCACCATGAGTTATATTGTTGACAGTACTTAACAACAACACAATTAAAAGATAACAACATAAAAAGTCTTCTTGCACAACTTCTTTTTGGCAATGTTTTAAATGACCACTGAAGATGTCAGGGGAGTGAAAAGGAAGAGAACTAGTT
The DNA here is from genome assembly GCF_000296735.1 of Chrysochloris asiatica. Lineage (NCBI taxonomy): Eukaryota > Metazoa > Chordata > Mammalia > Afrosoricida > Chrysochloridae > Chrysochloris > Chrysochloris asiatica. The sequence continues at coordinate 6,581,440 of NW_006408654.1, forward strand.
GGATACCCCATGCCCCACTTAACACAAGAAGTGTAGACAACAACAATTAAGGTAAATTGGAGGTTAGTATTATTTCTTTTGCATGTGTCATTCTTTTTTTTTTTTCTTTCTGTCTTTCAGGGATTATAAGGGATCCAGGTAATGGATTTCCTTATAAGAAAATGCAAATTAAGACTAAATGAATTTATTGCTGTCAGAAGTTTTTTGTTTTTATAGAGTGTCAAAACCTAAACAAAGAATAAAAAAAGCAGTATCCCATTGAGGCATGGCATCAGATCTGTCAAGATTCTCCTGTGACTTGCCCAGCCTGAAAGTAGGCTGGCACTTGCTGTGTGAGACTTAGGGGGACAGGGAGCACATGGTTTAGAGGACCCTGAGAGTCTCCTCCCTGTCTGCCTGTTTACTAAATTCTCACCAGTGCCATAATACAATTCTGGCCTGCAACTCTGTAGAGATCTTACTCAAAAAAGAGGACAACTAAATGAAAAAGAAAAAAAAAAAAAGAAGAATAAAATACTTTATCTTAGGAGAAAGAAAAAAATGATTTTGTTTTAAAAAAGAATAATTAAAATTGTGAACTGGTAGAATTATCTCTATAGAAACTGATGAGTAGATATTCTCAGGTACAGGACAAAAGAAAATGGGTTTAAATTATAACATAAGAATTATGAATAATGGTCTAACAGCCCTAAACAAAGCCTTGGAAAAGCCACCCTTATGGAGGAGTTGTAATGCTACCCATTACTTGAACAAGTGTATCGCTGACTCTTCAAGCTCTCAAGCACCTGCTTTTATCCTAAAGCTTGCAGCTAATCTTTGGACAGTTTTGTTTGCTGCTTTTCCTTTTTTAAATTAAAAAGCTTTGATAGCAACTTGTACTAGAATTCAAATCATGTTTTTAAAAACTGAAAAGATGTTAACCATTTTCAGTAGATAAAAGGAGAACATGTTCAAACTTTTTTTTTTTTTTTTTTTTTTTTTTCCTTTTCTTACTTGCTGTGGTTGCAAATTGTGTTTGAATTGCAATATCTGTTTTGGTCATGGATTTTATTTCAGCATTTTTCTAATTCTCAGGAAAAGCAGTGTCAGAGGACAAAGCAGCAGGCATTTAGGCAAATCTGGAAATAGGAGTGAATGCTGACTATTCATTTATATGATAGAAATCCTTAAGTCTGGTTATCTAGTCTTACCTGTGAGAAAAACAGAAGCTGGAGAGATTCAAATGAATGGACTATTATCACAGAGCTATTTAGGGACAGTAACGGAAGAAGCATCCTTGTCTCTAAAAATTCAGAGTCCTTCCATAATTCAGTTCTTATCAAAGGACAGTGGGACAATGCAGCATAATGAGAAGAGATATGTTCCTGAACACTGAATAACCTCATAGACAGATTCATCTAATGATTAGTGGGCCCAGGATTATCCTTAGTTAATTGTTTACATAAGAGTGAGAGTATGTGACTTTGTAAATTTGCAGTTGAAAAAATGTCTTTCTTTTTTCTTTTTTTTTCTTTTAAAGTGTTCCTCCAATCTTGTCATGAAAGGAATACAAAGAAGGCACAGTGCTAGGCTTGTTTACAAGACTTGAGACAAATTCTCAGGATGTCACTGCATTAGGTCAGCCTTGAAATGTATCACAATGTTCTTCATCCTGTGCACATTTGTAATGTGTATTTATTGCACTTTTGAGAATTGTTTCTGGATCCAATTCAAAAAGAATAAAAAAATGAACTGAATAAAAATTTAATACATGTTAAGTATAGATAAGTAGTAGATAGAGTGTGGCACTGTAGAATAAGTACTGTACTGCTAACTGCAAGGTTGGCAGTTCTTAGCCACCCGAGGAGCTGTTCAAGTGAACCTTGTGGTCCAGTGTATTATTCTGCAGTGTCACAGTGGGCATTAAAACTTCACGATACACTAAGTATACAAGAAAAAAAACACACAAAACCAAACAATTTCTATTGAGTCAATTCCAAATCATAGCCCCATAGGGTTTCCAAGGCTGAAATATTTCCGGAAACAGATTACTGTATCTTTCTCCTGTGGAGTTGCTACCGGGTTTGTAATGCCAAGTGTTACTTTTGTTGTTGTTGTTGTGTACCGTCAAGTAGATTCCGACCCATAGCGACCCTGTACAGGGTTTCTGAGGCTGTAAATCTTTACTGGAGCAGAAGGCCTCATCTTTCTCCCATGGAACAGCTGGTAGTTTCAAACTGCTGACCTTAAGGTTTGCTGCCAGATTCATAACCACTACACTACCAGAGCTCCTTAAGTGCTACTAGGACTCCACATATATAAGACACACTAAATACTTAGGACACAGGAGAAGAAATAATACATTGAATTATGGTGTTGAAGAATATTGAATGTATGATGAATTGTCAGATGAAATCACTTTTGGAAATATGGTCAGATTTCTCCTTGGAAGTGACAATGGAGAGAGTTTGTCATTTGTACTTTGGACATGTCAGGAAGAACCAGTTCCTGGAGAAGGAAAACATATGTAGTAATGTGGAAGGTCAGCGAAAAGTAGAAAGACCCTCAATGAGATGGATTGACTCACTGGCAACAATAGTGGGCTCAAACATAAAACACTTATGAGGATAGTGTAGAACCAAGCAGTATCTGAACCAACTCAATAGTACCTAGAAACCCACCAGCTGCTCCTCAGAAACCCTATGCAAATCTGCTATGAGTTGGAACTGACTGGACAGCACTTAACAACAACAACAGAGCTATGGCTAGGCACACTGGTCCTCATATCTATCTAATAGAGCAAATGTGAGAACCAAAGAATCTCCCATCAGTCAGCACTTTTGTTTGAATCTTAACTCTAGTTCTCAAAGCCCAAGTGCTGAGAGGAAATCTGATGTGGCAGAGAGAGGAACACAACATAGAAGTGTAGTATAACCTGCATTCAGGTAAGATATTTGCACCTTTCCTGCTATGCTAATTTATGTCTTCTCTTTCCCATTGCTTTCTTTTTATGTTTTAAATTCATTTAATAAATTATGCACTTCAATCACTTTAATTTGTTCTAGGAGCCAATTTGTTCTTTTATCTCTGGAATAGTGTATTACTTTTCTATTGCTTCACTAACAGATTACCAAAAATATAGTGGCATAAAACCTTAGAGTTCTGGAGATCAGAAATCTAAAATAACTCTCAATGGATTAAAATCAGTATATTGATTGATTGTATTCCTTTCTGAAGGCTCTAAGGAGAACCCATTTCTTAAGCTTTTCCAGCATACAGGCTTGTTGACATTCCTTGACTCATGGCCCCTTCCATTTTCAGAGCCATTCAAAGCATGTTAGAGTCATTTGTCTGGCTCTAACCCTTCTAACCCTTTTTCTCTTCCCCATTTGGCCCACCTGGATAATCTAGCATAATGTCATTATGCTAAAATCAGCTATTGGAAAATGTGATTCTATCTATAACCTTAATTTAACCTTTCCATATAACTTATTACATTCACAAGTTTAAAGAATTAGGAGGGAGCCATCTTTGAGAGGCCATTATTCTACCTACCGCAGAACTCCTCTGGTTATGTACCTGGAGGTTACCACTAAGTCAAAGCTATTTTTTGTGTGACTCGTATACTAATTTATTTTGGAATGTCTCATTCATTTTATATTATATTACTATCAGATTAATGTCTGAGGTCTGCTTCTCAAAGCTGTCCCTTCCTTGCTCCCATGCAGTATCCAGGAAGCTAGTCATTTTAACTAGCCATTTTCTCCTGATACAACAGGAGATCATGGAGCTACAGGTAAAACCTTCAAGGCCCATAGGAATTGAAGCTATTAACCCAACATTAGAGTGACCAATTATTCTGGTTTACCTAGGACCAAAGAGTTTCCTGAAACCCCCAGAACGTTCATTACTAAAACCAGAACAGTCCTGAGAAAATGGGGACATCAAAGCCTCTCTGCCTGTACTGTGTGGTTGCAGGTCTTGACAAGGAATCAAAAAGCCATGATTCTGTGGTTTGATTATATCTCTTAACCATTCTGTTCCTAAATATTTTCAACTGTATAATAAAACATCTGAACCAGATTATCACAAAAGTTTCTTTTACATTAAATAATGCTATGATAGTTTTTGTCTATTCCTAAATAGATTAATAATAACTGATGTAGCTTTCAGAAAAGTTCAGTACAAGGGCTATTGTTTTGTTACCAGATTCCTGAGTAGCCATGCACAGAACAGCTGTTTAAGGCTCCCATTGGTTCTGGCTATTTACATAGAAAGTACTTGGGCTCTCTTTTGGAGTCTTCCCAGATCCAAGCAAAGATTTGAAGTTAGGGGCATTTAAAGCCTTTAAATAGAGTAAGCAAGCATATAATTAGGCTTGAGTTTCTCTTTGGCCCAAGGCAAGGCTTATTCCAAGATGTTCCAAAGTTCTGAAAGTAATTAGTATATGTTTGTATGTGTATTTGGGGCATGTTACTTCATAAATACTTTTCTTTTTGCTATACCAGAAATGGGAAAATAAATTTCTGATTCATTAAAATACTTTAGAAAGTAGCTAACATTTTAAGATACAGCAATATAATTATTAAAATGAATCTCTAACAGTATATTTAAAAATATGGGGTTTGTTGTGGTGCTATGGGCTAATGTGTCAGACTGCAAAGTCATTTGAACTGCAAGATCGGTGGTTTAAGCTCACCAGCTGCTCCTTGAAAACCTACACAGGGTCACTATGGGTCGGAATCAACTCAATGGCACTTTACAACAACAACAACATAATTGTTCATTAAAATCTGCACAGTGCAAAATGTTGTTGAGGGTTGTCCTATTATATTATTTAGGGATACTTTTTTTCCACTGAAGAGAGTTAGAGAAATGGAATAATTCTTTACTTCTATTTGTAGTGTAGTGGTTCTGAGTCAGGCCATTAGCCTCAAGGACAGTGGTTCAAAACTACCAGCTGTTCCGAGGAAGAAAGATGAGGCTTTCTATTCCCATAAAGATTTATAGCCTTCGAAAGCATATACAGGGTCACTGTGAGTCAGAACCAACTCCATGGACACCACCACAACTTGGTGGTTCTCAGGAAGAATGGTCCCTGGCTGTATTACCTGTTTGACTTCTACCTGCTATGCACAATTCCAGCAGGTGTGCAGCCTAGCTCAGGTATTACAAACAGTCCCACAGGTAAGTTAGAATTTTTTTTTCTTTGAAGTTTTGATCATTATTACTGATTTCAGTGTTTATGAAAGGAGTCCAAAAGGGAGGTGCTGTTTATTACCAAATACTTATTCACTGAGTCACTAAAACTATCCATAGGGAAGAGTCAAAAACACTGGCATACACTCGACAGTAAAGGTTAGTTTGTTGTTGTTGTTTTTAAGTACCGTTGAGTCAATTCCAACCCATAGCAACCCTATATAGGGTATCCAAGGAGCAACTGATGGGCTTAAAGCACCGACCTTGCAGTTCAAACGGCAAAGGTCTGCTGTATTAACACACAGTGCCACACCAGGACTCCAAAGATAAGGGGGGCAAATTTCTTTCATCTTATTTTGATGTTTTCTACCTCATTCAATATTTTGCCCATAGAATCCTTCAATATTTCAAGTCAAGACTTGAATTTTTGCATCATTTCCCTCAGCTTTAGAAATGTTGAGCATATTTTAGCACATTCCATCATAATATTTGACTTTGTCTTCTCAAGCTGACCTTTGAAATTTTCTGTTCAGCTCTTATACTTCCTCACTTCTCCCATTTGCCTTAGCATCTTTTATACTGGAAAGCAAGTTTCAGAGTCTCTTCTAACATTTTATTTTTGTCTTTTTCTTGTCTCTTGTATTATTAATGACCTTTTGTTTTCTTCCCATTTGATGTTCTTGATGTCACCCCACAACTCTTCTGATCTTGAGTCTTTATTGTCTAATGCATCAAATCTGTTCTTCAGATGATTTCTAAATTCAGATAAGATATAGTCAAAGTCATGTTTCAGCTCTCGTGAACTTGTTTTAATTTTCATTAGCTTCAGCCTAAATTTTCATATGAGCAATTAATGGTCTGTTCCTCAATCTGCCCCTTTCCTTGTTTTGGCTGATAATATGGAGCTTTTCCACCATCTCTTTCCACAGATGTATTCAATTTAATTTCTGTGTATTCCATTGGGTGAGATCCATGTGTATAGTCATCTTTTATTTTGTTTATAAAAGTGATTGGTATTGTAAAATTCTATCATGCAATCTGCAACATCATTTCTATCACCAAGGCCATATTTCCCAACAATTGATTCATCCTCTTTATTCCCAACCATTGAATTCCAATCACCAGTAATTATCAATATGCCTTGATTGCATGTTTGATCAAGTTCAGACTGAAAAAGTTGGTAGGATTCTTCAATTTCATCATCATTGGCTTTAATATTTGGTGTATAAATTTGAATAACCCTGGTGTTATCTGGTCTTCCTTGTAGGTGTATGGATGTTATCCTATCACAGACAGTGTTTTACTTGAAGACAAATCTTGATATGTCCTTTTTGATGACGAAAATGATGCCATTCCTCTTCAATTTGTCCTTCCCAGCATAATAAACCAATGATTGTCAGATTCAAAATGGCCAATACCAGTCCATTTCAGCTTACTAATGCTTAACATATAGATGTTTATGCATTCCATTTCATTTTTGACAATTTCCAATTTTCCTAGATTCATGTTTTGTACATTCCATGTTCTGATGATTAATGGATATTTACAGATGTTTCTCTTCATTTTGAGTTGTGTACTATCAGCAAATGAATGTTCTGAATGCTTTACCTATTCACATCATTACAGTTAACTCTACTCCACAGTTGTCGTTTGAGTACCTTCCAACATGAGGGGCTCATCTTACAGCACTGTATCTGACAATATTCTGGTATTCTTCATAGCATTTCAGTATTCGATATTCTCATGCTGACAGTGTTCCTCTGCTATTCATAAGGTTTTCAGTGACTAAATATTTGGAAATAGTACATCTCTCCTTCTTCCTACTTTGTGTTTGAATGGAAGTGCAGTTGAAACATGTCTACTGTGGGTGACCCTGCTTTTATTTAAAATGCCCATGGCATAGTTTCCAGAATCACAAGATACAAGTCACCACAATGAGACAAACTGGCAGATGGATGGTGGTTAGTTGCCTTATCTTAATGTCTCTTTGAGTTTATTCTTCCATTTGTTTAGTCTTCTATAGGTGAATTATTTTTTTCAGAAAATGTCAATTAAACATCATCTAGAAATTATGTAGCAATTGTATAGTCATTTTACTAAAATGTAAATGTATGAAACATAATTTGATATTTTATTATCTTACTTTCAAATTTTTATTTGCATATGTTAAATATTGGGTTACTTGAATACCTATATTATTATTATACAGAAGACTTGAAGATTGAAAATAAATAAGCATATTTACTATCTTTCTTTAGACCATTGCTCTTTTGTTTGATGTATATTTCCAGGGCACCCTAAACAACATCCTTGTGATAAAAAGAGTAAATGGTAAACAAAAGTATATATATTTATAAACTGTGATTTCACAAGCATATAATTAGGCTTAGTAAGGAAAGTGAAAAGTTTACAGTTACAGAAAAAATATCTTAGTTGGGGGACAAGGGAGTGATGTGGTATATGAAAGAAGGCATTCTGAGAAGCTAACATTGAGTTTGCAAACAGGAATTAGTCACATTAGGAGGAGAAAGAAAATCTTAATTTTAAATTCAAGCAGTGGGAAGCATACATATTGAAGCATAAATATTTTAGCCATAGCTAAGTAGGGTACAGGATATTTGCATCTAATGTTCTCCTGTACCCTTCACTAACCCAAATATTATTTGGAATTTCTATGGTAGAGTTCAGATGCATTGTATTTTTTTTTTTCCAGAAATAATATAACTACATAAATAGTGTGAACACAGATATTGTGTACACAGAACACACAGGAAGCTAAAGGGTGAGGGAGTTGTGCGGTTTATAAAAACAAAAATGAAACACCTAAGGTGCATGTTACTTGTATAAAAATGTGGTAGTCTTGGTGTTACCTAAGCCATAGCAAGTTGCCTTCTCAGTCTTCATAACTGCAATCTGTCTATTAATTGTCTTGTGAATAGGTAATCATGTGAATATTTTACTGTTAATGTTGCCAAGGAAACAAACCTGTTTCAATTTCAATAAATGTGCTTGTAACCAAGAGAAATGCCTACTCCATGCCTGCTGTGTTTAGTTATAATGGGAGAAGAAGATAACAGTCTTTCTCTTTTCATACACAATATGAGATCATTTATATAGGCATTCAGAGAGGAAAGGCATACTGCTACTACTAATAATAATACAAAGCAGATGCCAACAGAGTCCTGATTTTGTGTTCATCTCCACAAAAAACTCAAAATAAAAGTGGAGGAATTTTAGTTTAGAAGACTAAAGATTAATTCATGAACTAATTAATTGATTTCCATTTATTTTACATTTATTGCAATGCACAAATAGCAGTGGTGTTGAACTTTATTCCTTTTCAGTTGACTGACCAAGGTAAAACTTGGTCTGAGTGCAAATCTTAATAAATTAAAATACACAAGGCTAAAGATGATAATTTTGACTTTTATTCCAATTATTTTTTTATTTGATTATCAAATAGAACGATATAGGTTGGAATGGATAATTGAGCTACTACTACTTCTATCTAGGAAAATAGATTTGTGATACTCTATATGCTTGCAGTGCAGAGCCAGCCTTGATGACACTGACCCTATAGTCATTGGTCTCATTCCCATGCTGTTTCCTTGGCAACCAGGAATTACCGAAGCCTCTATTTTGTAGAGAAGTTTCAAAGGAATTCCAATCTGATATTTCCTGATTAAATTCTATTACAAGGACCTATCAGTAAAATTTATGTCTAGTGAAAACTGGTATAGGACCAGCAGCATATTGGGTGCAATGAACGATACCAAGTATTTGATATCAACTCTGGCTGAGTAGAAAGACTTGACATGAAGATCAGACACACAGTTTATAAGTATGTATTTAAAACCTCCCCAAATAATGAAATCTTAAATTTTCAGTGGCAAATACTCAAAAGCTTATTTGCTTATTTTCCCTACAAAATCGGAATTAAAATCCAACAGCTGCTCTGTTGGAGGAAAATGTGGCAATCTGCTTCCATAAAGACCACAGTCGTGTAGACCCTATGGGCAGTTCAATCAGTTTAATCAGAATTGACTCAAGGACAATGGATTATTTTGTTGTTGTTAAGAGTCATGGAGTCAGTTCTGACTCATAGTGACCCAGTATAGAGTTTCATCTTTGATGAGGCAAAAAAAACTCATTTTTTCTCTCTTGGAGTGGCTGTCAGGCTAGAACCATGAAGCCTGTGGTTCCTAGTCCCTTATGGCTCTTTGATAATGTGTTATAGGAAGATGTTAAGTTGCTAATCACTTTAAGATCACCAGGTCAGGAAGAGGGAGAATTACTGTGAGTTTTATGAATGATATGTGCTAAGAGTATCTAGCTTTAGGAGTGTGCCACTGATTTAGAGCTCTAAAATCACATACAGGGAAATTCACACAGGGTATTTTGACTGGGCTGTATGAACTTAGGGTATTTTTAGTAAGTTTTGAGTGAAAGGAGTCACCTCCTATGTTAGAAGCCTCATGATTCTACCATGAAACCAATACTTAAATGTAAAAATAAATCAAGCAATGATGTTTCACCCAAATGATAAATCTAGAGTGACTAATCATCTCTAACACTTTTACCTGAAGACTGGGTCTGTATTGATATCTGTCTGTGGAACTCATTTAAATGCAATCCTCATGGTTGTGTAGTTGTCCTGAGCTAAAGAGCTTATCATTTTAAGGAGAAAGAAACCACACAAAATTACTGAGCATAATCTGGAACTATTTTTTAAAAACCCATAATATGATTCATAGAACTGTGTCAAAACATGCTCTAGAGAACCAAAGTTTTCTGTGAGGATCACAAGGCTTTACACATTAGCATCTTGCTGAAATATGTATGCATATGCTGCAAATTATTTTTTAAACAAATAAGAGATTTTTCAGTTATGAAACTATTCTGTAACTCAAGATAGCCTTACTGATGAAATGATGGTGTCTGGTTTATTCAGTCCACCCCATACTCACCCTTTCCCTGAACAAAGACAGCTTTCCTACAGAGCATTTGAACAATGAAGGTGGTGTGTCTCTAGATCTGGGACATGCTACAATCTGCTCCTCCCCTAGCAATCACTAGACTCCTAGCAATCACTCTCCCATCTTCTTGACTGTCTTTGCCACTGTCTTTTAGCTAAACCTACAAAATTAACAAGAGGGTGGCTGTGGCTTAGAAGTAGCATTTTCACCTACCATCCCCAGTGCACCTCATGAGCATTGTGTTTCTGTGATGCTGAGAGACTTCAGCAGTGTTTCCAGACTAAGATGAACTGGAAAGAAAGGCCTGTCTTTCTATTTCCAAAAATCTATCAGAGAAAACCCTACAGATCAGTATCTCATACGTGTTCCCCGTGAGTCAGGGCCAACTTGATGGCTGCTAGCAACTCTAACAGTACAGAATTAAAATCTACCCCTCAACAGTACCTTGGCCACATAACTACAAGTTTTAATGTATAACATAATTTACGGGTGTTTTGGGTAATTACAGCACAGGCAGCAGGGATATAGACTTAGATGCCATATGTTAATATTACAGTTTTTAATTCTAAGAAAAGATAAAGAAATTAAATTTGTGACTTCAGTTTTCTTCCTTGAAGTCTCTCTAGGAGAATTCACTCTCTGTCACAGTGCACATGTACAGCTCCTTCTGGAAACCCTACCAGTAACTGTCCTCTTCTCCTAGGGCATACTCTTCTCCCATTTCCAACAGCATAATTCTCTGTAGCAGTCTATTTGCAATGTCTGACTTGCACAGCTGGAAAAACACCATATGGGGTTTGGCTTAGGTCTGAGGGAACCAAACAGGATTTGAAAAAAATTGTTTTATGTAAAAGCAGAATTTTGAACTGGGTTCAGGGCTCCGGTTCCTCCTTCTCCCACCAAGTCTGAAGTAAATAGAAATCTTTTCATTTTACTTGTGGTCTTATATTCTCTCTTGCTGATAGATAACTCTTGGACAAAATATAACCATAACCCATATATAAAAGCACAGACAAGAACATTCCCCAACTAAAACTATATATCTCAAAGACAGCATAGGACAAATCTATTTAAAATAAATCATTGCCATATTTTGGAGAGAAGAAAGTTTCATATACTATATTGCATTTAAGAAAAAAACCTTTACATGATTATGCAACATTTTCTTTTTTTCTTTTTGCGTTTCATTATTCTCTTCCACATTCTGTCTATGGGACCAAATTTCACATAAGGGACAGGGGCAATAATGTCTAACAAACAAAACAGCTGTGTTCTTTCCTTAATCCTTAATTTATAACAAAATAGATGATTTCTTTCCTTAATCCTAAATTTAATGTGTAGAGACACTTCAGCTATATTGTGAATGCTGATAGGGAACAAACATTGTTTCCACCAGAGGTTGTAGGCAGATAATACACTCTACCATCAGAGAGGCAGCAGGTCTTCTCCAGGATCAAAAGATCTGGAACATTTTTAGTTGACTCTTCCTGACTCGGTCTCCTCTCTGAGGCTACCTCAGAAATTCCTGGGAAAAAACATTAGCTTATTTCACAAATCTCTTTTGGTGTCTGAAACAAGGAGATTGTGGCTGACTTGGACTCTCTGGCGCTGGCCATACACAGTTATTCAGAAGGCCTCTGAGTTCATCTTTATGACCAAAAATTTCCCCAAATGGGCAAGTCTCCAGAGCTATAAATCACTCATATGATATTTGAAGCACCTCTGAATTCCCTTTGGCTTATTTCTTTATGTAACCTAAAGATCACCCAACCTTGAATATGCCTAGGGCTGCACATTGCAATACTTCTGAATGCAACTGCTCTGCAAACAAAGTGTCCCTATTTAGGATGAAACTCAGTGATATCAGAATATTCATAAAAGCATATGCAATTGAGCCTTTATTTCAGATGGAACAATCACAGAAATATCTGCAAGATGTCTTTCCTAAGCCAGAATTTTCTTATAAGTAAACTCAAACAAACAAACAACCCCACTGCCATTAAGCCTTGAGTCAATTTAAATCATAGTGATCCTATATGGCGAGGAGAACTTCCGTAAAGTTTCTGAAACTGTAAATGTTTACAGGAGCAGATAGTGTCAACTTTTTCATTCTGAGGAGTGGCTTGTGAATTTGAACCACCAATCTTGTATTTAACAGTCCGAAACCTAACCGACAGTGCCACCAGGACTACATATAAGAGAGGTCAGTTACTGCCTTTTCTGCTGGAGATGGCCCACACAAGCACATATTTGTTTATACTGTGGGATGCATTCTTTTGCTAACCCTCATTTTCCAGATTGAAGAGAGGTCCTGGGATCTGTATAATGAAGGGAGAATGTCCTACTTTAGCACATGGGCTGAAATACCTCATGAAGATCCTCATGGATTCAATATTCTAAGACTCTAGCTTTCCCAGAAATCTTGTTTTTGTCTTTTAAATAAACATATTTCTATTACTTTCTGATATAAAACTCAATGGCTTTAGTTTCTCATGGGATAGATGCCACATCATCAGCTCTGCCACTGTTCTTTTCTTCTTCTTTGTTTTTTGGTTTCTTATAATCATTTCCCTGTCTCCTGACAAAAAAGAAATGTGCCACACACTTCAGTGAACATGAGAAGGATGTGTGTGTGTGAACTCTGAAGCCAGAATACCTATACCAGTAGAATTGAGCACCTCAGTTCAGCCAACTAAACTTGTTTTAACCAATGTCCTAGAGATTTTTGAGTAACAGTACTGTGTCTAATAAATACTGGCTGTAAACCAAGGTAATATTTATGGTTCAAATCTTTCTCTTGGCTTGCCTACTTTTGCTGTTCCTTTTTTTGTTTTGTTTTGACCTGTCCAAAAAAAAATTCTCTTTATGTTTTCCCTCAGCTTGTAGCTAGCAGGCACTGTTAAGCTCCCTGACACCTTTCTGCTAGAATGCCCTCATTTAAGATTATTGTGAATCTCACTCCTATCCCCTTTTCCTGTTTTTCTAGAATTTTCTGTATAGCTCTGTATGAATCTTTCTTTTGACCTTTGAATCCTTACTTTTCCTGAAATTTCTGAACTGATTGTTCCTAAGAGTACAATACATAATGACTGTTATGATAACTACATAAAGCACATGCATCCATTGTTGGAGTGGGTATCCTAGTGAGGTGCTAGAGGATAAGCACTGGACTACTAACCACAAGATAGGCAGTTCAAACCAATCAATTGCCCTTAAGAAACTCTGTACAGGGTCTCTCTGAGTTGGAACTGACTTCACAGCGCTCAACAACAATGTTGAGGTGTGGAATCCCTAATGGTGTATATGTTAAAGCGCTTGACTGCTAGCTGAAAGATTTGAGATTTGAGTACACCCAGATCTGAGTTGGGATGTTTGATGATATAATTCTGAAAACTGAGCCACTGAAACTTAGGGATCACAGCTATATCCTGACAGACCTGGGAAATCAGAATTAAATTGACTGCAACTGTTGGCAATGATTGACGCTCCACTCTAGTTCTGGTTAGGCTATTTGTTGCTATTCTGAGTTCTTATGGTCCATGAACTGGGCATAAGCAAGACATGTGTCCTCACTATTATACCATAGCATAAAATAAGCTATTGTGGCACTATAAGATAAGCTTACACTGGACTTCTAACTCTAAAGTTGGCAGTTCAAATCCAGCAGCTGCTTCTCAGAAAACCTATACAGGGTCTCTATGAATCTGAACCGACTCAGTAACACTTAACAATAACAACAAAGAACATATTAGATAAGAGGTCCTGCTGGTACAGCGGTTAAGTCTGTAAAGTTGTCAGTTTCAACCTACCAGATATCTGCAGGAGAAAGATGCTTCTATAAAGATTTCAGCCTTGGAAATCATTTATGGCAGTTCTACCCTGTCTTATGGGTCACTGTGGGTCAAAATTGACTGAAAAGCAATAGGCATATTAGGTAACAATAGTATTGCTTCTACAGAACTGGCATTTAAAACTAATTATTTTTATTATTTCCTGGTGTGGTACTATGGGCTAATGCATTAGGCAGCAGAGTCATTTGAACTGCAAGGTCGGTAGTTCAAGCTCACCAGCTGCTCCTTGGAAACCTTATACAGGGTTGTTATGGGCCGGAATTGATTCAACAGCATTTAACAACAACAACAACATTTTTATATAGAATGGATAAAAGATTAAATGCAGATAAAATGTAATACAGAGAATGTACATTCCACTGAATAGCAAACATTCCTATAAATAGTTTCCCTTTTCAGACATCTCAAAAACTGTAAGTATATGCCTCTTTTCTGAAACCTAGTACTTAATATCAGATGAAAAAACTTCATTGATCTTGCTCATGTCACTGAATTATGAAGTTAATCCTTTAAATGCGTATAGACTAAGTCTGAAATCAAGGGATTAAAGGATCAGGTATAATAGTTATTCATATAAATATAATTTAAATCCATAAAATTTTTTTTTTAGAATTTAAGTGTTAATTCTGTAAACCAAAATTGATTTAACATACAAGAGGATGGAGTAAATAAAAGCTATATGAGTTGCCTAATAACACATAAAGTATGTCTAAAGTAGAATGGAAGATATATTGCTGGGTACGTATACAGGATTTAGATAAGATGTTTTGAATAATATAAAGATAAAAGGAGAGAATAAAAACTAAGGGCTTCTTTTATGGGTTCAAGTGTGGTTCCTAACCTCCATGCTTAAGCCCATAAAAGAAGGGGTGTGGGTACATTGGAGGCTGAAGGGTAAAGATCTATGTAACAGTAATTCAAGAAGTGGGAGTCAAGCAGTTAATTATATAGTATAATTCCTATACAGGGTTTCTATGAGGCAAAACCAATCCAATGGCATTTAACAAAACCATCATCAACAACAACATTCCACTCTATGAGCATTCTGTGGTTTATTAACCCATCCTCTTGTCATTGGGTCGTTTCCAATATTTGGCCATTATGAATGAAGTTGGCATGGTTTCTCCTGACAGAATGTTTTTCAAGTCTGCTTCTCTGATTTTTCAGTACTTCCTTTGAATTGCCTATCTCATTGTTATTAAATTTATTTTCCACATATAGCATCCAAAATTGACTTCATTATTTCCTAAAAAGGGCATTGAATGATACTGGACATTAAAACCATATAGGTGATATAGTACAATTGTATAAAACCTCTAGTCAAGGGAATTGGGATAATGGGGAGGTATTTATGAATTTTGAAATTGTTCTGAATGATCAGTTTTTCCTTATGAAAATTAAGTTATTTTTCAGCTTAAGCAAATACAAGCCTATTGAGCAGAATGCCAAATTTCTACAAATCTTAATAGGTTAAAAGAAGTACCTTACTGTGCTGAGCCACCTTGGACTGCATTAAGCCTCAGAGAATAAGCCTTGACCCAACCTGTCCTTGGAATTCTTCTAGGAAGGTCTGAAAATAAAAAGATCACAGAGGAGACAGCATTCAGACTGGTCTATATAGATTCCTGGCGTGGTACTGTAGAATCAGCGGTTCAAACCCACCAGCAACTCTTTTAAAACCCTGTCCAAGGTTGCTATTAGTCAGAACTGATTCCATGGCATTTAACAATAACAACACCATTTAAAAGCAATTAAAGCTATTCTGAACAATTTAAATATTGCTAATTTACATTGTTGTGGTTGTTGTTAGGTGCCACCAAGTCAGTGACAACTGATAGCAATCCTATGCACAACAGAGAGCACAACTACCATGTCTTTCATCAAACTCACAATTATTGCTATGCATGAGCCCATTGCTGCTGCCACAGTGCCAATCCATCTCATTGGAGGAGTCTTTCTCTTTTTCGTTACACCTCCACTTTACCGAGCATGATGTTCTTCTCCAGGGACTGGTTCTTCTGATAATATGTCCCAAGTACGAAAGACCAAGTCAGACCGTACAGGCTTCCAAGGAGCATTCTGGCTCTACTTCTTCCAATACAGATTGGTTTGCTTATTGGGAAGTCTGTGGTACTTTTAATATTCTCCTCCAACACTGTAGCTCAAATGCATCAATTCTTTCTTCTATGGTCTTCCTTATTCACCATCCGACTTTCACATGTATATGAGATTACTGAAAATACCATGGCTTGAGTAAAGCACACCTTAATCCTCAAACTGATATCTTTGCTCTTCAACATTTTAAAGAGCTCTTGTGCAGCAGAGTTGCCTAATGCAACATGTGATTTGATTTCTTCACTGCTGCTTCCATGAGCGTAGATGGTTAATCCAAACAAAATGAAGTCATTGACAACTTCATTTTATCTTTTCTCCTTTTACCTTGATGTTATTCATTGGTCCAGGCTTGAGGATTTTTTGTTTTATTTACATTGAGGTAAAACCCCTACTGAAGGCTGTGGTCTTCGATCTTCATTAGTAAGTATTTTAAGCCCTCTTCACTTTCAGCAAGTGAGGTTATATCATCTGCTTATTGCAGGCACTGATTCCATATTCTTCTTCATATAACCCAGCTTCTTGAATATGTTGCTCAGCATACAAATTGAGTAATTATGGTGAAAGAATACAACTCTGACGCACACCTTACCTCATTTTAAGCCATTTAGTGTTCCCTTATTCTAACAACTACCTGTTGGTCTATGTACAGGTTCCTAATGAGCACAATTAAGTTTTCTGGAGTACTCATTTTCTAAAATGTTGTCCATAACGTGTCATGATCTACACAATCAAAAGCCTTTGCATGATCAATAAAGCACACATAAACATCTTTCTGGTATTTTCTGTTTTTAGACAAGATCCATCTGACTTCAGCATTGATATTCCTTGTTCCATATCCTTGTCTGAATCTGGTTTGAACCTCTGGCAGTTCTCTGTCAAAGTATGGTTGCAGCCCTTTTTAAAAATATTTTAGCAAAATTTTACTTGCATGCAATACTAAAGATATTACATGATGATTTCTGCATTCTTTGGGTCACCTCTTTTAGAATGGTCACAAATATGGATCTCTTCTAGTTAGTTGGCCAGATAACTATCTTCCAAATTTCTTGGCATAGATGAGTGAGTGCTTCTAGTGCTGTATCAGTGTGATGAAATATTTCAATTTCTGTTCCATCAATTTTTGGAGCCTTGTTCTTTGCCAATATACAACGTGAGAGAGCATGTGAAGAAATGGGCAGGTTTTCTTTTATTTTGTGTGAGTAGAATTGGTGAAACTTTTTGGGTTGGCTTTAGTAGATGGATCGAAAGCATTAAAATGTGTTTACCCTAAGAGTAAAAATAGTATTCATAGAAACACATCCAAGGAACAAATCAGACAAAGGCTGCTTATATCAGTTTCTTATATTAGCAAAGATTGTTGTTGTTGTTAGGTGCCATTGAGTTGGTACTGACTCATAATGACCTTATGCACAGCAGAATGAAACAGTGCCCAATCCTGGGCCAACTTCACTACCGTTGCCATGCTTGACTCCATTGATGCTGCCACTTGGCCAATCCATCTCATTGGGGGGTCTTCCTTTTTATCTCTGACCCTCCACCTCACCAAAAATGATATCCTTTGCCAGTGACTGTTCCCTCCTGACAATATTACCAAAGTATGAGAGAAGAAGTTTGACTATCTTGGCCTCCAAGGAGCGCTCTGGCTGTGCTTCTTCCAAAATGGATCTATTGGTTCTTTTGGCAGCCCATGGCAATTTCAATAGCAAAGATTAGAAACAGTTAAATTGTTCAACAATAGATTTCTTGGTTATTTAAACCATGGCACATTCAAACATTGGAATACCATACTGTCATTATAATAATTGCAGATTTTATCTATATTAAAATAATTTACAATTATTAACAAAAATATCATCAAATATTTATATGTGATAAATACAGTTCACAAAACAACATTGAAAGCACAATCTACTTAATCCTACAAAAATATATTACATAAACACTTGCATATGTCTGTGTGCACACAAACACACAGGGGTCTAAAGGAATAGTTTTGATCATGAGTCTCTGTGATTGTTGTTGTTGTTGTCAGGTTCCATCGAGTTGGAACCTACTCATAGCGACCCCACACACAGCAGAATGAAACAATGTCCGATCCTGGGCCAACGTCACTACCACTGCCACACTTGACGTCATCAATGATGACACCTGGCAGATCCATCTCGTTGGGGGTCTTCCTCTTTTTCTCTGACCCTCCATCTTACCCAGCATGACATCCTTCTCCAGCGACT
>NW_006408654.1:6600743-6602495 GCF_000296735.1 Chrysochloris asiatica
GGTCTGCGATAATGAGATTAAAAGTAATTACTTTTCCCCCTTTCTTGTGCTCTTCAGTGTGTGCTTTGTAAGCTATTACTTAGAATGACAATGTATTGATTTTATCATCAGAAAACAATTAAACAGGGGATAAAAGAAGAACGTGTCAATCTAAAACCACTTGATAAAATGGAAGTTGGGTGTGTGAGAATTTGGTCAGAGCATTTGACAGTTTCAAAATATGTAGCATTGTGTGAAAGAAATCATCTGTTAATCTCTTAGTGTTATTAACCTTCTGTGGGAATACCAGAGCTAGTAAAAATAATTTAGAAGAATGTTGGCCTCAGTTATTCAGTAAAGAAAGGCACTTCACAAGTCTACATAAAATAGAAGTAATTACAAGATTCATAAAATTTGTGCTGAGTAGGACCTTCGAGGATTCATCTAACTCCCTCAGTTTTTACAGAAGGGGCCTGAGACCCAAAGAGAGCATGAGGTTTATCCAAAATAATACAACTAAGAGAAGAAAAGGCAAGACTCAAAGTCTTTTTTTGTTATTCTTATTTCAAATTCAAGATGGACTCTTTTCCTCATGTCACAATTTTGAAAGCTAGCAAGAGACCTTTTATTATGATGATGGTTATTTCAACTTTGAAATAGTGAAGAGTGGGGGAATATGACTTGCCATTCAATGGCAGCTTTATATACATTTTAATACATCAGAAAAATCTGACTAGTCATCATAGCTAACAAAAAATGAGAAAAAAAAATCATGTCTGAGTATATAGTTTGCTTAGAAATTAAAGACAAAGTGTACGTAGATATACATTTACATACAGGTCCATGATTATGAATTGACAAATGAAATACAGGTGTTCTAAATTTAAGGCAAAACTAAATAGTCATATGACCCATGCATATGTTCTGTAGTGTGCCAATGGTAGGCCTTTTGAGAATGCAATGAACAATGATGAATGACAAAGGGACTTCCTTCCTTTAAAGTTATACTAGAGTGCTGGGTAGCACTGTAAAATAAACACTGAGCAACTAACAGCAAGGTTGGTGCTTCAAATCCTACAGTTACTTCTTGAAAATACAGGGTTGCTACAAGTCAGAACAGATTCAATGGCACATAATGACAGAGACCTTGTGTAACCCCGTCCTATAAAGGAACATGTCTTTCCTCCCTGAAGTGTCTCTGATTATAGCCGTCTCTACTTTTCCACATACTTTATAAGCAACCAACTCATCTCACATACAGATCCCACTTTGTCTATCAGTTGAGGTTTGTGTGCTGCTATGATGTTAAACAAGTTCCAGCACAGATTTTAGAAAAAGACGGACTAGGGAATAAAAGCCTGGCCATCACATTCCAAAAATCAACCGGAAAATCCTATGGATCACGGTGGTCCAGTCCTTAACGGACCATGACGATAGCAACTTTCTGTTCGTTATGCAGAGAGTTGTCTTGAGTGGGGCAGCTAACAACACCAACCACATATTAAAGAACAAAGTGATCATGTGATGGGAAATGACTTATTGTTTCTAGACCATACTGTTTTTAAATATGTATAAAATATGTTAAATAAATATAAGCAGTTCTCTATAGTCAAGGAGCTCTGGTAGCGTAGTGGTTACGAATCGGGCTGCGAACCTTAAGGTCAGCGGTTCGAAACTACCAGCCATTCCGCGGGAGAAAGATGAGGCTTTCTACTCCCGTAAAGATTTACACCCTCGGAAACCCTGTACAGGGTCGCTATGGGTCGGAACCGA
>NW_006408654.1:6602595-6613781 GCF_000296735.1 Chrysochloris asiatica
TTACATAAGGTTTACCACAAAAACTACACCCTACCCTCACCCTGCTCCAACACATATTCATTCATCAATTGTGTTTTATTGAATTAATTGTTTCAAATGTCCATATACTAATCAATCTCCTTGCCAAAGCAATGAACTATTTCCTTTTCATCAACTTTCAAAACTAGATGTTTATATAATTATTGCATAAATACAATCTCAGCCTGTGGAATAATGGGTACTTTTTCTTTTGTTGTTTTTGCTAAGTGTCGTCGAGTCTGTTCTGATTCATAGCGATCCTGTATAGAGTTTCCAGGAAGTGGCTGGTAAGTTTAAACCATTGACCATAGGGTTCAAATCATCCTTGAGGTCCAGTGCTTATATTTTGGAATATGATGTAGCAACGTTAGAGAAAAATAGAGCTAGAATGTCTTGCTTGAGGTTGCTGGTGAGAATCAAAATGGTAAAGATCTAACATGTATTTGTATGTCATTTAACTGTCATCACTTTGATCAAATTAAATTCATTAAGTTTTATGGAGTTGTTATTACATAGAATTCCCCAGAAATTCCACTGTAATTTTGTATTGATGAGAACCAGCTTGTGCCAGGTGTATTATGAACAGCTGCTTTCTAACTTTCTCTGACTTGCACTACCAGTTCCCAATATCTTGACTTATTGGCAGATGATGCTGGTTCTTTGAGTTGTCAATTTGCCTCACAGAGAGCAGCAACACATTACGCTCAGCATCCACTCTCCATGACCAAATGTCAACCTGACTCCCTCCTCAGGTCACTTTGCATCTTTCAGATACAACCATAAGAAAAATTTAAAGACAGCTATTTAAACTGCCCAGTGAACAGAAGAAAAGTCTAATTTCTAAGAGTATGTGTAACTGACAGCTTTAAATAATATTTTTACCCAAAATATTTTTTTGAGTTGGGACAGAAATAGAATAAATAATACCTAATAACCAGAGATAGTGCATCTATATTTTTTTCCTTATTCTTATTTATTTATCAGCTGATTTGTATGGAATTTAAATTAGAAGTCTGCATGAATTTATAGCCAATAGTATTCTTTTTAGTAGAGCTACATAAGTATTATGCCGTGTGTTTTTTTCCTATAACCTTTTATTTTTAGTTTTTAAGTTATTATTGTGAATTAAGTGATGGTTTACAGAGCAAATCAGTTTTCCATTCAAAATTCATATGTATTTTGTTTCATATCTCTGATTGCAACCCCCATAATACAACATCACATAACCCACTTGTATCATGTGTTTCCTGTTTCCATTTCTCCTTGTCCGTAATCCTTCCTGACTTCTGAACTTGGTCCGGAGACAATGCTGCTCTATTGGCCTCAAATGGTTGATTATTCTAAGGCGTGCAGACTAAGGGTCAGAGCCTTAGGGATTCCACCAATGTTTATTGGCAAGTAAACCTGTTCGTTTTTTATGATTTTAAGTTTTGTTCGACATTTTTCTCCCATTCTATCTAAGACCGTCTAATGTGATCCCTTTCAGAGCATTTGGCGGTGGTAGCTGGATTCCATCTAGTTCTTCTGTTCCCTTCTGGAGAGTGAGGTTCATGTAGTCCTTTGGGCTAATTGTTTCTATACATCTTTATTTTCTTTACTCCTTTTCCCCTGATTAGGAGAAACCAGTAATAAAACCTTAGATGACCAATCTCAATCTCTTAAGACCCCAGTTGTTACTAAAAAAGCAGAATGTAGAGCATTATTTTTGTGGACTATAATATAGCAATTGACCTCAAAGTCCTCCAAAACAATGTTTCTGAGCCCCAGGCAATACCTCTCAAATTATATACATATTTATAGGTATAGTACCATTCTCCTTCCCACACCCATTCAATTTGCATGTCTATATAAGTATACATTAATAGAACATTGTTGTTATTGTTATTGCTGAATTATGTGTACAATAGTATTTATGTCTGGTACCAACCTCCATTTAGTATGGGTTTGTTACTCTAGAAAGAAAGCAAAATTATTTTTAAAGTCCTTGATTATCTTGTTCCTTCTATTACATGTTAAGTAATCTCTGAGACCTGCTAAAACCATTGGTTTAACATTGGGCAGTTAACTGAAACTCACCAGCTGCTCCTAGGAAGAAAGCTGTTTCCACAAAGATTGACAGTCTCAGAAACTCTGTGGAGCAGTCTACTTTGTCCTACAGAGTCACTGTGAATTCAAATCAAGTTGATGACAATGGGTAACCTCTGAATATTGATTAAAATCAAGACTCTTTTTGTTTGTTTCTTAAGTTTTTATTGTGAATTGAGTGATTAGTTTACATGGAGGAACATCAGTTTTACAGTCGCCTCTGTGCATCATCGTTCAAGAGTATTTGCTCTTTTTGTTGTTGTTGTTGTTTTGGAGGGGTACACAAAACACTCGGAAATATATAATAATTTAAACAACCAAAGAACACATTCTGCAAGACTGCCCCCTGGCCACCAGCACTTGGCTGCCAGGACACAGATTTTCTCTTTCCATGAGTCTAGAGTCCTCAGCTGCTCTCTCTCTCCATGATCTCATCTCTGCCTCCATCTCTGGTGCCGCTGCTTCTCTAGATAGGGTCCCACATTCTGCTTGAGCTCCTCTCCCTTGATGATCCTAGGGTTCTCTGTTCCTGGACTGACTGCAAGATTACTCCCTTCTTTGTTACAAAACTTCTACCTTTACTGTGTGACAGTCACAATTAGTTATAACAATTACTCACTATTGAATCATAAGAATTTTATCCCTATCTCCTTTCCCCAGAGCCATCTAGACAAGATGAAAATTATTCAGTAGGGAATCTACCTTCCCCTGCACACTCTAAAACTAAACTCCCTCTTGAAAACTTGTAAGCCAGTCACTTCATGCATTTATTTGTTGTTGTTGTTAAGTACCATGGAGTCGGTTCCGATTCATAGTGACCCTGCACAGGGTTTCCAAGGCTGTAAATCTTTATGGGAACAGAATGCCTCATCTTTCTCCCATGGAACAGCTGGTAGTTTCGAACTGCTGACCTTGAGGTTGGTGGCCCAACTCGTAACCACTACGCTACCAGAGCTCCTTTCATGCATTTATAATCCCTCCCATTTTAGGGCCAATGTCTAAGTTGCCTGTCCCTCTCAACCCTGTATACAGAGAAGATAGGATTGATTTGGGATGTGAAGACTTCTCTCTCACTTGGGATTTGAGCTACTACATCCACAAGTATAGGTCAAGTTCATCAAATTGTAGGAAGTCCTCTAGTTGAATTCCAATCATCAAGTCATCAAAGCCAGGTCAAATGGGTCCTATCTACAAGTTTGGGCACTCTTGTATGTCTCCCTTCACTTCACATCAGCTGGACACTTTGTTCTCAGCTCCATAGTCTCAAGACTATTTTTATAGATTTTTTTTTTCAGGGTATATTAAGACTATTTTTAAAGCCATGTTTTGAAATGAGATGTGTGTTTATTAAAATGTATTTTCCCTACATTAAAGTTTGATTATGCAAATATATGTGCATATTATCAATAGTTTTGTGAAAGTGGATAGGGCATTTAAGTTGTGTATTTTATTTGACTCTTTTTAATTAGAAAAGTGAATTATGTAGAATCTACCTCAAAGAGGTAGATGAAATTAAATCAGCACATGCATATAGTAAGTATTTAATCAATATCAGTTACTATTAGTACTAGTACTGTTATACTTACACAAATGTGCATCTTAGTTTTCATCTTTTGAAAATTAATATTTTATAAAGCAAAAAATATGTACTGCTTAATTTAGAATTTCAGTTAAGTACACTTATTTAAAATTTAAAGAACAATCATAGTTCATCATTAAGATCTGAGAAAAGAGTGTTCTTAGAAATTCATTGATGTACAAATTCATTCAGAGAAATAATCAACCACCAAGGGTCATTATAACTAAACATGAAATTAAAACTGTGTGAGCAAAATGTCCATATTTTGCATTTGTAATATATTATTACACTTATCAGAAATCAGAAAAATCATGAAGATGACCAAAGAGATGAACTTCAAGTGAATTCTGTTAACTAGTTAGTCTCATGGAAAAGATGGCCCCTGATCCCACATTAGAGACACTGAATTTATAATAAAATACAATAATTTGGGACAAATACATTTCTTTAAAAAAATAGCAGTTTTGTGAGAGAGGCACTTAGCATCATGCAAAGGAGAAAAATGTTCCTATATTATCATGCTGATGATTATATTACCTGACATAGATTGTAAGTTCATTTTAAAATGACTTTTTCTGAGATACTAACATAATCTTATATGGGCAAGGATGTGTGCATATGAATGTATGTGTCCGTGTGTAAAAGAAAAGGAAAAATTGTTTTTATACTAGAAGTTACTATGAAAAATGATCTATATATTCTCTATGAATTAGGTTGTTTTCAAGGACTTTTGATTCTTTATGAATTAGGATGATTAAGAATTAGGATGATTTCTGTGTTCATGAGATGGAGCTAAAGTTTGTTTTTTCCTTCCATATGGGAAACTCTTTATGCGGAGTAAAGGGAAAACATGAAGATAAATAAAGTCTTGATACATGAATAAATCATGAAAACAATATGCTGAGTGAAGTAAGCCAATCATGTAAGGACAAACATTGTATCTCACTTATATGAAATACCTAGAATAGTAAATGTATAGAGATCCAACTTAGTGTTTACTAAGGGTGGGAGGGTGCAGAAAAGAGGGAGCCATTGTTTGCAAAGCATTGTCTTTTTGCTCCTAGTAATAGAAAACTAGGTTAGGGTTATTGATGATGGTTGTGCAACATGTTATTGTAATTGGTGTCACTGAATTGTACACCTGAAAAATGTTGAAATAGCAAATAATGTTTTTATATGTTTTCACAACAACAATAAAAAAAAGTAGAGGTGAAATTATAGCAAATTTTACTGCTGATTCATGTCCTCTATAGTCTGTCTGGGTTTGAACAAATGGGACTGTCCGTAAGCACAGTCTGGAGTTATTATTTCTCATGAATACAGGCAGGATCCCATACACCCTGATGGAAGAAACTAAGGGGAGTCATCAGGCCCCCAAGTGAACTGTTTTCTTCCATGTGCACACAAACAAGGCAAAGAAGTGATTCCCAAACTCAATGGTTACATCTTATGGTATCAGGCAGGGCCTAGTCATTGCTTTCATACTGTCAGCTGGATTTACTACCAAACTGTACAAAACCTGGCCAGGAGATATAGTGGTGGTGGTGGAGGTGGAAGTTCTGACTCATAACCACCCTGTATAGGATTTCCTAGACTGTAAATCTTTACAGGAGCAAATAATTCTCCTGAAAAGCTAAGTGCACTCTTGCATTTCAACCATAATATTGGATTTAACTTATTATATTAAAATCAAGCTGCCTCTATTATTCTTTGTACTTAAGGCTACAAATACTTTGCAGAATAGTTTGGCGATCAAAGAGAGAAACTGTTATTATGACTGGCTTTTATTCCAGTATCTGCAGTTCCCAGAGAAGCAGTTTTCCAGAGAAACTCTTAATACAATACCTCAAAAGATCATCTATCATGAAACATGGGATGAAATAAGAAATTCAAAGTAATTTGATAAATTACAAAATGATATAAAATATATATTAACTTTTATTTAGTTTACACTAAGTTTTCATCTATCTAAACTTTATCAAATGCATTAATTTAATATTTAAGATAAGAGGCATTTTCAACATCTAGCTATTTTTCTTTCAAATTTTACTAAACTGTATACAAACTATGAAAGACTACTTAATTAAAACCATTTCCACAATGGTTTCTTTAAAAATTGATTTTCTTTTTCTAAAAAAAAAAAGAATACCTCAGTCTTACCCACCCCACTGTCATCAAATCAATTCCCACTCATAGAGACCCTGTATAGGGTTTATGAGACTGTAACCTTTATTGGAACAGAAAGCCTCATCTTTTCCCCATGGGGTGGGTTTGAACTGTCTACCTTGTGGCTAGTAGTTCACTGCTTATCCTACAGCTACTACATATATACTATGGAATAGCTTAAGTAATTACAATTAAAGATGAAATATAAATAGGTGATCATAGAAACTCACAGAAACTCATATGGTGCCATGACATTTATGTCAAAAAGTGTGTCACATACATGAACGCCTAGGAGAAGACAAAAAATATATACATTAAACTTTCAACAGTGGCTTGTTCTTAGAAATGATGTTTGTGGGTTTGGGAAATAAATGAAAATTCTCTTGCTTGACTCTATATTTTTTTTATTTAGGTTGTTTTCACTGAAGTGATAATATATTTACACGTGTATATTAGTTAGATTAGATGACAGTTAAAACAAGGATGGAAGTTTACCAAGTAGGACACATAGAATTGACAATATAAGTCTGTGGGTCTGTCAGATAAGTACTGTACTGCTTACCAAAAAGTCAGTGGTTCAAACACACTAGTTGATCCTCAGAAAACTTATTCAAGGTGGATATGAGTCAGGACACTTAGTAACAACAACAGTAGATATTCAAGATTCCACTTTCACCATTTAAAATATAAAGGAAGTTGCATAGATTATGGCTATTCAGTAAAAAGTGTTTTCTTGTTTTATTATGAAGGTGTCAATACAATTTGTTTCAAGCTGAAATTATGGAAAATTGATTAAAACAATGGTAGGAAAGAAGGTTGAAAATGTTGAAAACTTGAGGATTTGGGAAGGGAATACTCTGGGCCACCCTCCCAGAATGTATTTCCAAAATTATATATACCCAAATTTGTACCCCAGCACCAACTGTTTAACAGATATCATCAGATATAAACATGCTCATTACAAACATAGAACCAAGTATTCAGATCATTGTTTAAAAATAAGATGCAGATTTTCAAAAGTAAAGGGAATGTTTCTATTTTGTTATAGAAAAATTATGGGTAATGTGTTATCATTAAATAGTGTACATATTTAGACTCTCATTCTTAGATATTAATTCTTATTCATTTAAATGTGAATTATTCATTGTGTTTCTAAAATTAAGCATCAGATTCATAGCAAATTAAATTCATTAATTAAATATAAAATGAAAAGGGATTAGAAAGTGGAAGTACATCTTAGATTTTTTGTTTTTTGTTTTTTGTTTTTTTAATTTAAAAGAGTCTTGACTAAATTGATGCTCAAAGAATGAATATTAAATCTGGGTTTAGAACTCCTTAGGTATTTACTATTTTTATTGTTGTCAAGTACTACTGAGTCAGTTCTGATGCACAGAGACCTTGTATAGAGTGTCCTTCGACCTTTTGATTAGCAGTCCTGTGCTTATCCAAGAGCGCCAAACCAGGACTCCAGGTACTTATTGTTGTTGTTAAGTGTCTTCCTGTCAGTTTCAACTTATAGTCACACTGTACAGGATTTCCAAGGAGCAACTAGTGGGTTTGAACCACTGACCTTGAGGTTAGCAGTCCCGTGTTTATCTTATAACCTACATTAGGTCTATAGAACATGACATATGTTTCTGAATGCTGACCTTATGTTAGCCTTCAAGGACCAGTTGCAAGTCTTTGAACTAAACTCTCACTTAAGATGCTAGCAACTAAGTAAGAGGAGATGACATTAAGAAGAATATGCAACAAACAATGGACTCTTGGTGTGGTGCTGTGGGTTAATGCGCTGGACTGCAAGGTTGTTTTAATCACACTGCTCAAACTCACCAACTGCTCCTCGGAAATGCTATACAAGGTTGCTATGTGACAGAACAGACTCGACAGCATTTAACATCATATTCAAGAGCATATTTTGGCTGTGGTGGACTTGTTTTAATTTTCTTCAGCTTTAATTTGACATTGGACGTGAGAAATTGATGTTTTGTTCAGTAGTTAATGCCTGGTCTTGCTCTGACTGATGATATTGAGCTTTTCTCTCTTCTCTTTCCACAGATGTTGTTGTTGTTGTGTACTGTTGAGTCAATTCCAACCCATAGCAATCCTGAACAGGGTTTCCGAGGCTATAAATCTTTATAGGAGCAGAAAGCCTCATCTTTCTCCTGAGGAGCAGCTGGTAGTTTCAAACTGCTGACTTCGTGGTTCACAGCCCAATTCGTAACCACTATACTACCAGAGCTCCTTGGTTTGAACCATGTAGTCACTTTGATTCCTGTGTATTTCATGATTTGAGGTCCATACACACAGTTACCATTCATGTTTTAAGAAGTAAATTGTTAGTATATTGCCTTGCAAAATACAATAATGTGATCTCCTGTATTAATTCTGTCACCAAGGCCATAATTTACAACAACTGATCTTTCTTTATTTACAACTTTCACATTAAAATGATTGATAATTATCAATGCAACTTGATTATGTGTTGGATTAATTTCAAACTGCAGAAGTTGATAAAATTTCAAACTGCAGAAGTTCATTTTTTCCCTTCTTTGGCATTATTGGTTGGTGGGTAAATTAGAATAAGAATTATATTAACTGGTACTCCTTGTAGAAATATGGATATTATCCTATATCTAACAGTATATATTTCACGATAGATCTTGAAATTTTTTGATGATGATTGTGACACTATTTATTTTATAGTTTGTCATTTCTGACTTAGTAAACCATAGGACTGTTTGATTCAGTGTGGTCAGTAACAGTCCATTGAAGCTCACTAATGCCTAGGATATCAATCTTTATGGGTCCCATTTCATTTTGAAAAGTTCCAATTTTCCTAATTTCATACTTTCTACATTCCATGTTCTGATTATTAATTGATGTTTGGAACTGTTTCTTCTCAATTCGAGTCATGCCACATCAACAAATGATGGTCTCAAAAGCTTAACTCCATCCATGTTATTAAAATGGACTCAATTTTGAGGAGGCAGTTCTCCCCCCATTTGTGTTTTGAGTGACTTTCAACCTGAGGGGCTCGTCTTCTGTCCATATATCAGACAATTTTCTTCTATTATTCATAGGTTTTAACTGGCTGAATTTTCTTTTAAGAAGTAGATTGCCAATCCCTTCTTCCTAGTTTATCTTAGTATAGAAGTTCTACTGAAAACTCTTCATGATAGGGACCCTTCTATTATTTGAAATTTTGATAGCATAACTTCCAGCATCATAGTGACACAAAAATTACCATAGTAGGAAAACTAACAGACAGTTGATGGACATAGAAATCAAACTCTAGAGTCTAAGTCTAACAACCATGACATATATTCCTATGAGGTAGGGTACTAATACTGTCTGAAACTTCATCTCCTACCCTTGCTCACCTAAGACACCACAGAATAACTTTTCTTCTTAATAACTAAGGACACTTCTCATGGCCATTTGTGTGCTTTGGTTTGAAAGGGCTAAAGCCATTGCCTTTCAGAACACAGGAAATTTATGAGGCTGCTTATAGTCTACATTCTAGAAACTGATGAAATTCTATTAATCTCATCTCTACTAATTTGGTTTGGTGTATTCCTTTCAGAAAAGACACTAGCTCATCATAAATTTGACAGACCTTGTGCTCACACTGCATTGCTTTTATTATTATTGTATTACAGTGTTTCAGTAGCTCAGATTTAGGATTACAGACATAACTGCCAGAAATATTTACAGCAGCATGCCATACCTACATTTTTATGATTTGGCTTGTTGCAGTTTCTTTTAAAAATCTTTACACTTATCCCTTGACTTCAGTTTAACACTAAAATTTGTGCACTTTCTAGATGTAAGAGCTGTTTGTATTCTAGTAAAGCTAAAGCAATTCTTCCCTCTTTGTATTTTCATATCTTCATCATGGAATTGGAAAATATTTTTAATTGGAACATTTCCTAGCTTAGTCAATAACAATTAGACATTACTTTAAATTTGTTTGGATTTTAATATTGTATTTTAAAAAATGCATGTTGAAGACATGCGATGTCACCTCAAATAAAACTCAAGTGTAATGTGAATCCTTGTAATGTGGCTCTTAATTAGTTTTGAGAAAAGGGAAAGCTTGTTCATTAGCATGCAAAAGAGACATCTAATTTTTTAAAGGACAAAAATAGTTATTAATTATGTGCACACAACTTAATTTCTTGGCAAAAAGTGAGGTGCAAAGTAGCTATCTAAATTAATTATTTTTCAAATTGTTAATGAGAGAGATATTAGGCTTTTTTTATTTGCCCATCAGAATACTAAGTGATTTGTTTGTATTATCTCATTTAAATATATCAAAGCCTTTTAAGAACATTAAGTGCTTTGAAACAAAACAAAAGACAATGTGTTGTCCTAGATTTCCCAGAACACAGTTTGAACTCTATTATGTATTAGCTTCTTACAAGCCATAGAATATGTTGTCCTCTGAATTTACCTTTTCTTCTCTCATATTAGGGTGCCAGAGATTCTTGGACAAACTTACGGGATAGCAGAAGAGCTTTTTTTGTATATTTCCCAAGGGGTAATACTACTTTCACATATATGAATATTTGGTGAACACTAAAATACTTTTTTTTTTTTTTCTTAAATGTTTTATTGTGAATTACGTGATAGTTTACATTGGAGAACATTAGTTTTACATTCATTCTATTGTACATTTTGCCCATGAGATTATTTATTGGAGATAAGGAAATGATATTAGAATATGGAGTTCTTTCCATATTTAGTCAATATTTATTTCCCTATGCTTGCAATTTGAGAATGTCCTGGGCCAGACTTTGTCATTCCCTTTGTGCAGGAGGATGGGTGGAATAATTTCTATGTTAGGATTTCTGCAATGATAGATGAGACCTCACTGGCAGACAGCATAGAAACTAGTGCCAGTAATAACTCTTAATGCTATCTTGAGTAGAAAATAAAAACAAAACGCTTAATGAGTGTTGATCGTTTAAAGACTTGAACTTTGCATTCATTTTCTCAGTGACATATAAAAATAATGAAACAAAGGATTAAAAGATGATCAGAAAGTTTGGGGCCAAGTGAAACTGCATATGAGATATTGAAGTCTAGACTTAGGAGAAATGTCTGGATTTCATACCTTTTTAAATCTGTAGATAGATAGATGATATAATTTTCTTGTGAATATGGAGCTCTGATGGTGCTGTAGGTTAAGCACTGAACTGTTAAATGCAATTCAAGGTCCATAGTTCAAAACCACCAGCTGCTCTGTGGGAGAAAGATGGGGCTTTCTGCTCCTGTAAAGATTTATAGCTTCAGAATCCTTATATAGTATCGCTTTGAATTGGAATCAAATCAA
>NW_006408654.1:6614596-6622322 GCF_000296735.1 Chrysochloris asiatica
ATATGACATAAGACAGTATATATCTATATCTATATCACCTATATCTATATCTATGGGACACATTGATAGTATTTGGAGTGGGGAGTGCTGCGTGAACCACAGCATTTAGGGAAAACATGGATGGAACAGAATGCTGTCATATTTCAGTAGGAAAGAGCAAGATTTGTTCTATTTAGATGGAGGAGGGTATACTAACAGTGTTGGATCCTAGGACTTGTAAAGTCAGAAACCCAACTTTAAAATACATGAAGAATGGCTTTAGAGATAACCAATCAAGCTAAGCTAATGAGACTATTATGAAAACTAGAGTAACAATTAATTAATTTGGAACAGGAAACAAGTGTCATATGAACTGGAACCCTTAAGTCCAAATGAAGGTCACATGATCGTAGATGAACATGGAATCAGAATTGTTGTTGTTGTTGTTAAGTGCCGTCGAGTCAGTTCCGACCCATAGCGACCCTGTACAGGGTTTCCGAGGCTGTAAATCTTTACGGGAGTAGAAAGCCTCATCTTTCTCCCGCGGAGCAGCTGGTAGTTTCGAACCGCTGACCTTAAGGTTCGCAGCCCGATTCGTAACCACTACGCTACCAGAGCTCCTTACGCTACCAGAGTAAGGACTGTTAAATGAAGGATATGCTAAATGGCTATAATTTTTCAATTGGGATTCTATTTCTAGAGAGCACCAGCCTTTGATATACATTTGTTTAACATTCCCTTTATTTCTTTTTTTCTAATCAAAAGTCCCTGTATTTATTTTGCCTTAGGACAACGTCCATACACCTAAAAAGGTGATCAGTTAATAACCCTGTTATTCAAATTTGTGCACCAATCACTAAAGCCAATGATGAGGAAATTGAAAGATTCTACAAAGTTCTTCAGTCTGAAATTGAGCAAACATACAATCAAAATGCATTGATAATTACTAGTGATTGGAATGTGAAGATTAAAAACAAAGATGGATAAGTAATTAAAAAATATGGCCTTGGTGATTGAAATGATGCTGAAGATAACATGATAGAATTTTACAAGACCAATGAATTATTCGTTGCAAGTAACTTTTTAAAAGTTGATTATATATGTTGACTTCACCAGATGAAATACATTGGAATCAAATTGACTATATCTGTGGGGAAAAAAAAAAAAATCTGTGGAAAAGTTCTATATCATCAGCCAAAACAAGACAGAGTGCCAACTGTGGAACAGACCATCAATTGCTCATTTTAAAATTAAATCTGAAGCTGTAGAAAATTAAAACAAGTCTATAAAAGACAAAATATGATATTGAATATATCCCACCTGAATTTAGAGACAATCTCAAGAACAGACTCAATGCATTAGACATCAATGACCAAAAACCAAAAATGTTTTGTGATGACATCAAGAACATCATAAAGAAGAAAGAAAAAGGTTATTAAAAAGACAGGAAAGAAAGAAAAGACCAAAATGGATGTCATAAAGAGACACTGAAATTTGATCTTGAGTGTAGAGATGCTAAGTGATGGTTAAAATAATAAAGTAAAAGAAATAAACTTAAAATTGCAAAGGGTAGCTTGAGAAGACAAAGTCAAGTGTTATAATGAAATGTTCAAAAACCTGGAGTTAGAAAAACAAAGGGAAGAACACATTCAACATTTATCAAGCTTAAAGAACTAAAGAAGAAATTCAAGCCTCAACTTGAAATATTGAAGGGTTCTTTGGGTAAAATATTGAGTGACAAATAAAACAGTAAAAGAAAATGGAAGCAATATACAGAATCACCATATGAAAATGAAATTCTCGATGCTCAACTATTACAAGAGGCAGTATATGATCAAAAACCAATAATACTAAAGGAAGGTTTCCAAGCTACACTGAAGGCATTGGTGAAAAACAAGGATCCGTTAATTGACAGAATACAAATTTAAGTCTTTCAACAAAGCCATGCAGCACTGGAAGATCTCACTCAAGAAATTTGGACAACTGATTAAAATAGATCCATATTTATATCCATTCGAAATACAAATGGCCCAATGAAATGCAGAAGTCATCGAACCATGTCATTATTATCATATGCAAGTAAAATTTTGCTTAAGATAATTAAAAAATGGTTGCAACAGTACCAGAAATTCAAGCTGGATTCTGAAGAAGACGTGAAACTAGAGATATCACTGCTGACATAAAAAAAATGGATCTTGACTGAAAGCAGAAAATACCAAAAAGTTTACCTGTTCTTTCTTAACTATGCAAAGGCTTTCGACTGTGTAGGTCATGACAAATTATGGATAACATTGTGAAGAATGAGTATTCCAAAACACTTAATTGTGCTCATGAGGAACCTGTATTAATATCAAGAGGCAGTTTTTAAAACAGAACAAGGAGATACTGAATGGTTCAGGAAAGTTGTATGTTAGGGTTATGTTATTCCATCATCCTTATTCAGTCTGTATGCTGAGCAAATACTATGAGAAGCTGGATTACATGAAGAAGAATGTGACATCAGGATTAGATGAAGACTCATCAACAATCTGCAATATGCAGATGATAGAACCTTGTTTGCTGAAAGGGAAGAGGACCTAAAATACTTAATAATGAAGATCAAAGACCACAGATTTCAATATGGTTTGAACCTCATTGTAAAGAAAAACAAAATCCTCACAACCTGACCAATAATTAACATCATGATAAAGGAAGTAAAAGTTTGCTTGAATCCACAACCAACACTCATGGGAGCAGTTGTCAAGAGATCAAAGCACTCACTGCATTAGGCAAATGTTCAATAGTCAGTTTGAGGACTAGTATATGCTTGACCCAAGCCATGGTATATGCATTTGAGTTATGGTGTTGAGAAAGAATATTGAATTGCCATGGACCGCCAGAAGAACAATCAAATCTGTGTTAGAAGAAGTACAGTCTGAATTCCCCTTAAAAGCCAGGATGGCGAGACTTTGGCTCTCATACTTCTGACATATTATCAGGTGGAACCAGTCCCTAGAGAAGGACACCATGCTTGATAGAGTGGAGAATCAGAGAAAAAGAGGAAGGCAGTAGAATGGGATCAACTGAATCAATTGTGAGGATGGTGCAGGGCAGGCAGTGTGTTCTGTTGTGCATTATGAGTTGGAACAAACTCTACAGCACATAACAGCAACAGCAACCACATGTCCCTTTATTTATTTCTACCTTAAATCTAAGCCCATTGATTATGGCTATCATGTCCTTTGCAATGCTTTAACTGCCATGGAGTAGTTATCCTTTTCTACAGTTTTATGATTAATTATGTTCTGCTGCTAACCAAAATGTTGATGTTTGAGCTCACTCACAGGAGAAAGTTCTGGTGATCTGCTTCTGTAAAGATGATGTTGTTGTTTTAAGTGTCGTCAAGTTTGTTCCTACTCATAGTGATCAAGTATAGTGTTCCTAAGGAGCAGTTGGTTTGAACTGCCAACCTGTGGTTCACAGTTCAGTGTTGATCCTACAGTGCCACAAAAAGAGTCAGTTAAGATTTGCCAAGAAAATGCTACATTATGAAGTTTTCTATGAGTTGGAGTTAACTGGACAGCACCTAACAGCAAAAACAACATGGCTAATTAGCCACCTCTCCCTTATGATTGATATGCTGGTGTTAAGTATCACTGAGTTGGATACAACTCATAGTGACCTTGTATAGAGTTTCTTATGTGCAGACAGTGTGTTTGAACTGTTATCCTAGCAGTTAGCAGATCAGTGCTTACCCTTATTCACAGTGTCCACCAGAAATCCATCATTGATGTTGTTGTTATCATTAAGTGCTGTCAAATTGGCTCATGCTCATAGCAACTCTATGTATGGTTTTCTGAGGAGAGGTTGGTGGATTTGAACTGCTGACTTTTTGCTTGGTAGTCCAGTGGTTACACTACACCAGTACTCCAACACCAGAACTCCAATACAAGGACTCCGGCATACATGAGACATCTAGACTTTATAGTTTCCCTAATAGTATGTTGAACTAATAAAACCACTTTTCTCGATTATTGTTATTTTTAAGTGCCATCAAGGTGGTTCTCATTCATAGCAACCCAATATAGGATTTCCAAGGCTTTAAATCTTTGTGAGATCAAAAGTTCTCATCTTTCTCCTGAGAAGCAACTGTTGAATTTGAACTGCTGACCTGTAGTTCACAGTCCAATGCTTATCCTATGGAGTCACCGTGCTCCCACTTTCTCAATTACCCACTTATAAATTGTTATTTAATTTGGCACTTATAAATATCTATTCTACATTGGCAATTTATAAATATGTAGTCCCATTTCAAGATTACTTATGAATATTACTATTTCTATGTATACTTGTCAATTCATCTCCCAAGACAGTGCGTATTGCACCCCCTTTACTGATTAAAGAAGACTTAGTGGTGCTGTGGTTTACACATTAGGCTACTAGTTGCAAGGTCAGTGGCTCAATCCCAGCATTCACTTTTCAGGAAAAAAGAAGTTGTCTGCTCCAGTAATGATTTAGTCTCAGAAACACTATACAGGTTCACTGTGAATCGGAATCTACTCTATGGCAGTGGGTTTACTGACTAAGCTGTATTCCTCTCATCAAGAATGTGCTCCCTCTTCTCCATGCAGCCCTAGCTACTTGGCTCCCTGCTTGGTTTGGCACTCAGGAGGTGACATCTCCACTCTTCAGCTGCACATTTGGCAGTCACTTTATCCCTCTATGACCTGCAGCTCCCTCAGAGACGGGGAGAAAAAGGAAGCCCTGCTTCTGGGCTTTAGCACTCACTGCTTCTATTTAAGTTGGTAACACATTTTCACTCCTGACCTAGGACTGGTAACAGCTTCCTACTGTGGCTAGCTTCTGAGTGCTTCAACATTTCTCATCAGGTCCTTAAACCAGTTCATACTTCTCTTCATTAATGTCTTTTCTATGGAGTAGTTTTATATTTCCTGCCAGGATCCTGAATGGTCCCTGAATGATGTGTCAAAGATATTTTAACTGAATGAAGCTTTGGCTGTAAGTTATCTTGATGATATTTTGACTGAAAATTAACTGAATATCCTTTTGTTTGTTTTTATTGTTCTGTTTTTTGTTGTTGTTGTTGTTGTTTTATGATGATTGATAATTTCTGAGAATGTGTGCTTTTATTTTCAAAGAAATTGTTTATAATAGATTGCTCAGAAAGCAACTTGTCTTATTTGAAGTTGAAGGATAAATCACATGATAGTTAAGACTATTTTAGACAAAGTATTTGCAAGTCCCAGATGTCTGGTATGTAATATTTTCTTGATACATTTTACTTTTATTATTATTATCATTTTCCATGTCCATTGTATAAGTCTGCATTAAGAAATGACAACTTTGCATGGGGATTTTTTAAGCACCCTTGTCGTGCTATGGGATAAACATTGGACTGCTCAATATAAGGTTGATGGTTCAGATGAGGTTGTCTATTCTTATAACAAAACTCTATACAGGGTTGTTGTGGGTTGGAATTGACTCATTGGTAGTGGGTTTGAGTTTTTGTTGTTGTTTTTTAAATTGGGATTGTAATACATCCTGAATTAGGTAATGTCCTGGAGGGTGCAACTATTTCCAAATATACATAGTTAAGCAAATATTTAGATTTAGCTTCAAAATAAAATGTACAATTTACTTTGGCTTTAATTTTCTAAATTATCTAAGTACTATTTAGATTGTCTACGTAGCTATAGTGAAAACATATCAAATGAATGAAATATAACCAGGAGTATACCACCTTGTGAATGGTGGGGTGTTTTGTTGCATTGTTCTACTTAGTCAGCATCACTAAAATCTAATTTAATATGTGTCTAAATACCTGCACACCTACAGAAAAAAAAAAAATCATCCTTTGAATTTCAATACTGAATGATTCTATTGGGAAAAATCTTGAATGATGCAGAAAGCATCAAAAGAAGATGGAAAAAAAAGTCACTGTACCCAAAATAATTTGTCAATGTTTAAACATTTCAAAAAGTACCTAATGTTCAAGAAACAATGTTATTGCAAAAAGTCCAAGCCACACTAGAAGCATTGGTGAAAAATAAGTTTCCATGAATTGACAGAATACAAATTGAAATATTTCAACAATTGAGTCAGCACTAGAGGTACTCACTCATCTGTACCAAGAAATTTGAGACTGCTAACAGGCCAATCAATTGGAAGAAATCCATAATTATTCCCATTCCAAAGTAAGATGATCTAACGAGTATAGGGATTATCAAACAATACCATTTATATGACATATAGGTAAAATTTTGCTGAATATAATTTTTAGTAATGTTGTAACAGTACCTTGACAAGCAGCTACCAGATATAAAAAGTGGATTCAGAAGCGAATGTGGAACGAGAATATCATTACTTATGTCAAATGGATCTTGGTTGAAAGCAGAAAATATCAGAAAGAAATTTACTTCAGTTTTATTGACTGCAGAAGCATTCAACTGTGTGGATCCTAACAAATTATGTACAACTTTGAAAAGAATGGAAATTCCATAACAATTAATTGTGCTCAGAAGGAACCTGCACATAGACCATGAGGCAGTTGTCTGAATAGAACATGGATACTGAATGGCTTAAAATCAGGAAAGATGTATGTCAGCATTATATTTTTTCACCATATATATTCAATCTGTATCCTGAGCAAATATTCTGATGACTATATGAAGAACATGGCATCAAGACTGGAGGAAAACTCATCAAGAACTTGTGATATGTAGATGATACAAAATTGCTTGCTGGAAGCAAAGAAAACTAGAAATGCTTCTGGATGAATATCAAAGACTACAGTCTTCTGTATAGATTATACTTCAGTATAGAGAAAACAATTAGCCACTGACTCTGTCTCACAAGCATTGGACTGCAAACCATAAGGTCAGCTGTTCAAGTCCATCAGTTTCTCCACAGGAGAAAGATGAGGCTTTCTGCTCCTGCAACAATTTACAGCCTCAGAAACCCTATAATGAGTTTCAGTGAATCAGAATCAACTTAATGGCAACTAGCAACAACATAAAGAAAACAAAAATCCTCACATCTGAACCAATAAATAATGTCATGATAAATAGAGAAAAGATTGAAGTTGTCAAAGGATTCATTTTATGCAGGTCCACAATCAATGCTCATTAAAGTATCTGTTAGGAAATTAAAGGATGTATGTATTTCATAGGCAAAACTACTGCAAAAAAAAAAAAAATCTCATTGAAGTGTTAAAGAGCAAAGACGACACTTTGAGGATTAAGGTGCATTTGATTCAATCCATGATATTTTGTAATGCCTCATACACATGTGAAAGCTGGACAATCAATACGGAAGATTGTATAAGAAGCAGTGCATTTGAATTGTGATATTTGTTGTTGTTGTTTTTGTCAGGTGCCATCGAGTTGGAACTGACTCATGCGACCCCATGTACATCAGAACAAAACAATGTCTGATCATGGGCCAACCTCACTACCGCTGCCACACTTGACACCATCAATGATGCCACCTAGCCAATCCATCTCATTAGGGGTCTTCCTCTTTTTCTCTGACCCTCCACCTTACCCAGCATGGCATCCAGCGACTGTTACCTCCGGACAATATGTCCAAAGTATGAGAGACGAAGCTTAGCCATCTTGGCCTCCTAGGAGCACTCTGGCTGCACTTCTTCCAATACAGATCTATTGGTTCCTTTGGCAGTCCATGGCACTTTCAGTATTCTCCTCCAACACCACAACTCAAAGGCATCAATTCTTCTATGATCTTCCTT
>NW_006408654.1:6623077-6634764 GCF_000296735.1 Chrysochloris asiatica
CAGACATCAGGAATGATATCTCTCGTTCCACGGCCTCTTCTGAATCCAGCTTGAACCTCTGGAAGTTCTCTGTCAATGTATGATTGTAGCCGTTTCTGTGTTACCTTTAGCAAAATGTGATATTAGAGAAGGATATTGAAAGTACCATGGACTGAAAGAGAACAAACAAATCTGTCTTGGACGAAATACGTTCAGAATGCTTCTTGAAAGCAATGATGACAAGACTTTGTCTCACATGCTTTGGGCATGTTATCAGAAAGAACCAGTTGCTGGAAAAGGACATCATACTTAACAAAGCAGATCATCAGTGAAAAAGAGGAAGGCCCCCATTAAATGGACTGACACAGTGGCTGAAACATTTGACTCACAGTAATTGTAAGAGTGGTTTGGAGCTATGAAGTCTTTATTTTGTTGTATGTAAGGTAGCTATCCACCACTTGTCTGTATTGTGGTAGCTTGTGAGTTGCTGATTCTGGAAGCTATGCCATGGGTATTTTAAATACCAGCAAGATAACCCATGGTGGACAAGTTTTAGATGAGTTTCCAGACAAAGACAGACTAGGATGAAGGAGTGATGAATTACTTCCAAATATTTACTCACTGAAAACCTTATGAATAGCAGAAAAACACTGTCAGATATAGCACCAGATAATGAGGCTCTCAGGATGGAAGGCACTCAAAATGCAACTGGGGAAGAAGTGCCTCCTCAAAGTAGAGTTGACCGTAATGACACAAATGGAGTAAAGCCCCTGGGAGTAAAGCCCTTGGGACCTTCCTTTGCTGATGGGACACAACTCAAAATGACGAGAAACAGTTGTAACATACATTAATAATCAGAACATGCAATGTACAAAGTATGAATCTAGAAAAATTGCAAATTGTCAAAAATGAAAACAAACACATAAACATTGTTATCTTAGGCATTAGTGAGCTAAAATGGACTGGTATTAGCCATTTTGAATCTGAAAACCACATGGTTTACTATGCCAGGAATAACAAATTGAAGAGGAATGATGTTGAAATCATTGTCAAAAGAACATATCATGACCAGTCATGAGGTACAATGCTGCCTGTGATAGGATAGACCAGTTAATACCACTACTGGGAAGACCAGTTAATACCACTATTATTCAAATTTATGCACCAAGCACTAAAGTCAGTGAGGATGAAATAAAAGAATTCTATCAATCTCTTCAATCTGAAATTAATCAAAAATTCAATAAAGATGTATTGATCATTACTGGTGATTGGAATACAAAGATTGGTAATAAAAAGGAAGGATCAGTAGATGGAAAATATGGCCTTGGTGATAGAACTAATGCTGGAGATAGGATGATAGAATTCTGCAAAATCAATGATGTGTTCTTTTAAAGTACCTTCTTTAGATGACATAAGAAACAATTATAATCATGGACCTCACCAGATGGAATACACAGAAATCATATTGACTACATCTGTGGAAAGAAATGATGGAAGAGCTCCATCTCATCAGCCAGAACAAGGCCAGGGGCAGATTGTGAAACAGACACAATTGCTCACATAGAATTCAAACTGAAACTGAAGAAAATGAAAACAATTCCACAAGACCAAAGTATGACCTTAAATATATCCCACCTGAATTTAGAGATCATCTGAAGAACAGACTTGATACATTAAACACTGAAGACTGAAGACCAGAAGAGTTGTAGGATGACATCAAAAATATCATACATGAAGAGAGTAAAAAGTCATTAAGAACACCAGAAAGAAGAAAAAGATCAAAATGGATTTTAGAAGAGACACTGAAACTTGCTCTCCAGCATAAAGATACTAAAGCAAATAGAAGAAATGACGAGGTAAATGAGCTGAACAGAAAATTTCAAAGGTCAGCTCAAGAAGCCAAAGTCAAGCATAACAACAAAATGTGCAAATATCTGGAGTCAGAAAACCAAAAGGGAAGAACACACTCAGCATTCCTCAAGCTGGGGAAACTGAAGAAAAAATTCAAGTTTCAACTTTTATTGCTGAAGGATTCTCTGGGCAAATTACTGATTGAGGCTGGAAGCATAAAAATAATATGGAAGGAATATACAGAGTCACTGTACTAAAAGGAAATGGTTGATGTTCAACCATTTCAAGAGGTAGCCTATGATTAAGAGCCAATGATACTGAAGGAGGAAGTCCCAGGTACGTTGAAGAAATTGGCAAAGAACAAGGCTCCAAGACTTGATGGAGTAAAAATTTATATCTATCAAGAAAGCAAAGTGGCACTGGAGGCACTCACTCATCTATTCCAAGAAATTTGGAAGACAACTATCTGGCCAATTGGAAAAGATCCATATTTGTGCCCATTTCAAAGAGAGGTGACCCAACGGAATGCGGAAATCATCAGCCAATACCTTTGATATCCCATGTGAGTAATATTTTACTAAAGGTGATACAGAAATTGCTGCAATCATACATTGACAGAGAACTTCCAGAGGTTCAAGCTGGATTCAGAAGAGGCCGTGGAATGAGGGATATCCCTGCTGATGTCTGATGGATCTTGGCTGCTTGGCTGAAAGCAGAGAGTACTAGAAAGATATTGACCTGTGCTTTATTGACTACATAAAGGCTTTCGATTGTGTGGATCATGACAAGCTATGGACAACATTGTGAAGTATGAATACTCCTGAAAGCTTAATTGTGCTCATGAGGAATCTGTACATGGACCAAGACACAATTGTTCAAACAGAACATGGGAATACTGAATGGTTTAAAATTAGGAAAGGTGTGTGACAGGGTTGTATTCTTTCACCATACTAATTCAATCTGTATGCTGAGCAAATAATCTGAGAATCTGGGTTCCATGAAGACAAACATGGCATCAGGATTGGAGGAAGATTCATTAACAGCCTGTGATGTGCAGATGATATAACCTTGCTTGCTGAAAGTGAAGAAGACTTAAAATATTTACAGTTGAAAATCAAAGAGCACAGCCTTCAGTATGGATTGCATCTCAATGTAAAGAAAAGAAAAATCTTCACCACTGGACCAATAAATAACATTCTTATCAATGGAGAAAAAATCCTTCTTGTCAAGGATTTCATTCTCGGATCAACCATTAACTCTTATGGAAGCAGCAGTCAAGAAATCAAACGACATATTGAATTAGGCGAATCTGCTGCACAAGACCTTTTTAAAATGTTGAAAAGCAAAGGTTTCAGCTTGAGGATTAAGGTGTGCCTGACCCAAGCCTTTGTGTTTTCAGTAACCTCATATGCATGCCAAAGCTGAACAATGAATAAGGCAAACTATAGAAGAATTGATTCATTTGAGTTATGGTGTTGGAGGAGAATACTGAAAGTGCCATTGGCTGCCAAAAGAACCAGCAGATCCATGATGGAAGAAGTGCAGTCAGAGTGCTTCTTGGAGGCCAGGATGGCCAAATTTCATCTCTCGTACTTCAGACATACTGTCAGGAGGGACCAGTCACTGGAAGACACCCAGCGAGATGTATTGGCAAAGCGGCAGCATCAATGAGCTCAGGTATGGCAACAATTGTGAGGTCGACCCAGGACCGGGCAGTGTTACATTCTGTTGTACATAGGGTCACTATGAGTAGGTATCAACTCTATGATACCTAACAACAACAATGTAGCTATGAGTCAGAGTAGACTGTTCAGCATTTAACAACAACAACAACATACTTCTAGTACTTCTTTGGGAGATTTAAGCTCCCAGAATGACCAACAGATACAACTGCAGAAGTAAATCACATATAAGTGCTAAAAAGAATGCTAAAGTAGATCCAAGCCAACCTGGGAAAGACCTGGTTATGTTTACTACAGTAGCTATCACAAAATAAGATGTTTTATATGTATCAACTGATTTTAGATTCAATAACAAAGACATTCATTTTTTCATTTCAAAATTAAGAAAACTGAAGCTTAGCAGCTTTTAAGTATCAGATCTAGATTTTGAGGCCCTTCCTTTCCAATTTCTTGATTCAGGATCTCCCCATCAAGAATCATTGCTTATCAAACTCAACACTGAAAGTTTTATATTCCTATGTGTTCACATAAACTCATCTGATTTGTCCCTGCACTCCAACCACTAGTTGGTTTTATGTAATTCTTTTTTTCCTTGATGTAGAAGTGTGTGGAAAGTTAATTATTCACATCATTAGATTCTTAGTTATTAATTCTCATCTTACTGTTGCTTTTTGTTGCTCACACATTGTCTTGTAATCCGCTGCTACTATCAAGGATGCTAAGAGTCTCTGCACTGGCTAATCATAAACGCCACTTGTTACCCACTTTAATTCATTAGAAGGAGTTTCCTCTAAAGAGTTTTGGGTAGCCTAGGCCTGTTTTTTTCTTATCTCTATATCCTTTCCTTATTCCCTGTATCGTTTTTCAGGAAGCACAGGTTCTTTTAGTGTAAACAGCATGATCAGTTTCTGATACTCAGGTCCTCTTGTTGTGGTTGTTGGTAAGTGGTATTGAATCAGTGCCAACTCATAGC
This sequence comes from Chrysochloris asiatica, assembly GCF_000296735.1. NCBI lineage: Eukaryota > Metazoa > Chordata > Mammalia > Afrosoricida > Chrysochloridae > Chrysochloris > Chrysochloris asiatica. Next base: position 6,627,563 of record NW_006408654.1, read on the forward strand.
AATCCTGTATAGGGATTCTGAAAAGCAGATAGTGGATTTGAACTATCAACTGTGTTGCTAGTCGTCCAATGCCTATCCTACAATGTCACAACAGGATAAATAGGGCACAGAATAACTGTTTCTTAGTGTTTTCAAGACAGTAAATCTTATGGGAAGCAGACAGATTTGTCTTATTAAAGGTTTTCTTAATTTAAACTCTTAAAAAGAAACAACATGAGAAAAGGGTCTTCTTTTTGTTGTCAAAAGGTATCTCTATATGTCTTTGCCTCTACATATAATGTGGCAGTTAACAACTGACACTGATACGTTCATGTTATAATAAGTGTACAATTTTGACCATCTGTTTTTTTAGTTAAGGAGTCTTGGTGGTGTGGACTAAGCATTGAACTGTTAACCACAAGGCCAGTGGTTCAAATCAACCAGCTTCTCTGAGGGAGAAAGATAAGACTATCTACTTCCCTAAAGATTGACTGTCTTAGAAACTCTAAAGACCAGTTATTCTGTGCCCTACAGAATCGCTATGAGTTAAAGTCAAGTCAATGGCAGTAGGTTTGGTGGGTTTCGTCAAAATCAAATATTAAGGCAACTTGTTACATTATTATAACCAGAAACTATCGATTGCATACGTGTGTGTGTGCAAGAGAGAGAGAGAGAGAGAGAGAGAAAGAGAGAGAGAGAGATGTACACATGGAGTGTATATTGAGTATTAGTAATAATTACACTGAAAAAAATAAAGATTTTCTTTCCTCCATTTATAGATGAATAAATTGAAAAACAGAAAAGATTAGTAACTTTCCAGTTGTCAAAAGAGATTGCAAAGCATTTAAGTCTGTCTTCAAAGTCTATGCTTTTTCTACCCTTGAAGTGTAACACTGAGAGCCCTGACATACGGGTAAAAAATGCAAGGTTAAAGGAAAACAAAAGAAAGTGAGAATTGTTTTCACTGCAGCTTTTATTTTAGAAGAATGCATTAAAGGTGGCACTTTTAGATTACTTCACTTTTTAGCTAGAGCACTTCTTTGAGTAAAATTAGGGAAATAAGTTACTAGGTTTTAAAATGAATAATATGAAACTTATTTGTGAATTGAGGACAAAATAGACCAGAGTGGAAAAAATAGGTGGCACATAATTTAAGTAGACATTCTGTTGATTATTGTGCATTATTCCCTAAACAGTTTCATTGATTTGGTTTGCTTGAGGCTTGAATGCATATAAAGGAAGGGCTTAACTAAGAAACCCTATACAGGGTCTCTGTGAGTGAGAACCAACTCCATGTACGTTAATAACAACAACAAAAACAACAATTCATTAAGAAATTGCTGTAAGGTAAAATGTGTGATCTCTTGACTGCTGGTTCCGTGAGTGTTGATAGCTGATCCAAGAAGAATGAAGCCCTTGAAAACCTCAATCTCTTCTCCATTGATAAGAATGCTGTTTATTGGTCCAGTGGTGAGGATTTTTGTTTTCTTTACATTAAGTTGTAATCCATACGTAAGACTGTGCTCTTTGATCTTCATCAGTAAATATTTTAAGTCCTCTTCACTTTCAGCAAGCAAGGTTGTATCATCTGCATATCTCAGGTTGTTAATAAGTCTTCCTCCAATCGTGACGCCACGTTTTCCTTCATAGAACCCAGCTTCTCGTATTATTTGCTCAGCATACATATTGAACAAGAATGGTGAAAGAACACAACCCTGTCGCACACCTTTCCCAATTTTAAAACATTCAGTGTTCCCATGCTGTGTTCGAACAACTGCCTCTTGGTCCAGGTACAGATTTCTCAGAAGTACAATTAAGTGTTCTGGAATACTCAAACTTCTCAATGCTGTCCATAGCTTGTCATGATCCACACAATCGAAAGCCTTCGCATAGTCAATAAAGCATAGGTAAACATCCTTCTAAAATCCTCTGCTTTCAGTCAAGATCCATCGGATATCTGCAATGATATTTCTCGTTCCAAGGCCTCTTCTGAATCCAGCTTGAACCTCTGTAAGTTCTCTGTCAATGTGTGATTGTAGCCATTTCTGTATTACCTTGAGCAAAACTTTACTCGCTTGAGATATCAAAGAGATTGTCCGATGATTTCCACATTACATTGGGTCACCTCTCTTTGGAATGGGCACAAATATGGATCTCTTCCAATCAGTCGGCCATATAGTTGTCTTCTAAATTTCTTGGCAGAGATGAGTGAGTGCCTCCTATGCCACCTCACTTTCTTGAAAGATTTCAATTTTTATTCCATCAATTCCTGGTGCCCTGTTCTTTGCCAATTCTTTCAATGCATTTTGGACTTCTTCCCTGAGTATCATTGGCTCTTGTTCATATGGTACCTCCTGAAATGGTTGAACATTAACCATTTCCTTTTGGTACAATGAATCTATGTATTCTTTCCATCTTTTCTTGATGTCCTCTGTGTCATTCAATAATTTGCCCAGAGAATCTTACAATAATGAAAGTTGAGGCTTGAATTTTTTCTTTAGTTTCCACAGTTTGAGAAATGCTTACCTTGTTCTTCCCTTTTGGTTATCTAACTCTAAATCATTGCATATTTTATTATAGTATTTGGTTTTATCTTCTCGAGCTGATCTTTGAAATTTTCTGTTCAACTCTTGGACCTCTTCAATTCTTCCATTTGCTTTAGTTTAGCTACGCTGGAGAGCAAGTTTCAGAGTCTCCTCTGACATCCATTTTGACCTTTTCCTTCTTTCTTGTCTTCTTAAATCTTCTTGGATCAACTATCAACACTCGCGGAAGCAGCAGTCAAGAGATCAGACGATGTATTGCATTGGGCAAATCTGCTGCACAGGAACGTTTTGAAGTATTGAAGAGCAGAGATGTCAGCTTGAGGACTAAGGTGCGCCTGACCCAAGCCATGGTATTTTCAATAACCTCATATGGATGTGAAACCTGGACAGTGAATAAGGAAGATCGTAGAAGAATTGATGCCTTTGAGTTGTGGTGTTGGAGGAGAATACTGAAAGTGCCATGGACTGACAAAAGAACCAATAGATCTGTTTTGGAAGAAGTGCAAACAGAGTGCTCCTTGGAAGCCAAGATGGCTAGGCTTCATCTCTCATACTTTGGACACATTGTCCAGAAAGAACAGTCGTTGGAGAAGAATGTCATGTTGGGTAAGGTGGAGGGTCAGAGAAAAAGAGGAAGACCGCCAACGAGATGGATCAGCCAGGTGATATCATTGATGGCGTCAAGTATGGCGGCGGTAGTGAGGTTGGCCCAGGATTGGACATTATTTAGTTCTGCTGTGCATGGGGTCGCTGAGTCGGTTCCGACTTGATGGCACCTGACAACAACAACAAAATGTGTGAGAGTAGAAATATAGTTCTTAAAAAATGTAACAAGTGTAGAAAAAAGGTTGCTTCCCCCCACTCTAGTTGTAAACTCTTGAAAAAAGAAAAAACATAAAAGATATATTGGTATATTTGTGAAAAATCATGAAGCATTTAGAGAGGAACTTGAGGTGAAGTTTAGTCTTTAGGTGAAGTTCCTAACTTTAGGAAGTATAATCTGCCTTGTTGGAAAACAAGACTGAAATTTGAACTATAGGATAGAAATTCACATAATCTAATGTTATAGGAAACATTGAAAGTTTCAACAACTGTGTAAAAACACGTGGACTAACTCAGAGAATAATTCCATAATAGGGGAAATTATAGGCATGATTTTTTTTTCATATTGTCTTTTATGTGTATATTTTGTTTGTTTATACACACAAAAAAGTTTCAGATTGTTAACATACTGTGGCAATCTTCACTGTAGCTAATTTAACTCTACTATGTATGACTGCAGTCCTGGTGTGGCGCTGTGGACTAATGCATCAGACTGCAAAGTCAGTTTGAACTGCAAGGTTGGTGGTTCAAGCTCACCAGCTGCTCCTTGGGAACCCTACAAAGGATTGCTATGGGTCAGAAATGACTGGATGGCACTTAACAATAATGTATGAATGGAAAAAAAGATACATTCATATCTCTTATACTAGTAACTAAAAAGCTACTATTCAGCCAGGCTGATACAGCATGAAAGCCATCAAGTGACTTGTGAAAAAAGAGGCGTGACTTTTTTTTCTTCTCCTCTTTCCTGTCACACCTTCTCTGCCCAGCCCAGGCATCTTCAAGCAGGTGGGCTCACACCCCAAAAGAGTCCAGCATTGCACCCTCAGGGTATAATTTTCACAAAGAGCAAAGAGGAAGTCCCTGAAAGCCCTAGCGGTACCAGAAGCTCACCCTCTGGCAGCTTGTTATGACATCTGGCTCTGGGATTTACCCTAAAGTTGACTCTTCTACTTGCGCAGGAATCTTTATTCCTGCCTTACCTAACAAGAGACAGCAGATCTGGCCATATAGCTGGGCTGTATTTGCACCCTGTAAAACCTCAACATAAAAGGCAAAAGCCAACATCAACTAGTTTATACAGGGCCACAGTCATTTTTATAACTACTCTGTGCATACACAGACACCTAACTGATCTCCAGAGATAAACTTGTGAATAATCTTTCCTCCATTCGTTTCACAATCTATCTGTGTACCTCCACAGCACTGACTGAAGGGGAGGCCTAAGCAAGTGGACACCCCCACCCACCTCTGGAGGTTTCTATTGTGCACACACACTGACTTGCACAGCAAAGGCTACTGGACAGTCTGCTATGGTTTTGTTTTTGTTTTTGATTTGTGTGCTTATTTTTGGTTTTGCTTTTATTGTTGTATCTGCTTTTGTTCTTACTCTTTTCCCTAGGGGTGGGAACTGTCTCTCCCTATGTTACACAAGAAGAGACGGCAATCATAGCCATGTAGCCAAGCTACAAGCATACAACATTATATCCCACAATCTGAACAATAGCCAATACCAGCTGATTGGCATTACACAGATAGCCAACTCTTGCTAATGTTGCTTGCAGTTGAGTAATAAGAGACATGAGAAAGGAAGCCTATCTCCAGATCACATTCACCAGGAGACACTCAGTAAGCTTAATAATACAGCAACATATATTCATCTAATGACTGAAAAAAATTTAACTATTGAAAATGTCCAAGAAACAACAAAAGAGCTTGGCACATGTCAAGAAATAGGAAAGAGTAACTGAGACAAATGAGATGAAGACAAGCATAGACTTCCAATTACAAGGAGAGCAGGCTTTGGATCTGTCTGAGAAGAAAAGAATAATATTCACACACATCCAAAGGCTTCACAGAAGGGCGGAGGAAAATAAGGAAGAAGTCTGGAAATTGCTACAGGATAAATCAAACAAGATAGATATAACATTGGAAATAACTCAAAACCTGCAAAAAGAGGTCCAAATGATTAATAACACAATATCAGAAATGGACAATACACCAAAAGAGCAAAAGAGTAGAATTGAAGAGATGGAAGCCAAAACCAGTGATATGGAAGACAAATCTCTCACTAATGCTAAGATAGAAGAGCAAGCAGAAAAAAGGATAAAGAAAAGCTGAAGAGAGTCTAAGATTCATGTTGGACAACATGAAGAGGAATAACTAAAGAATTACTGGCATTCCAGAACAGGAATAATCACAGAAGTCCACAAAGGAGATAGTTGAGGATCTCCTAGAAAAAAATTTTTCCTAACATCTTGAAAGATGAGAAGATATGCTTTCAAGAAGCTAAACAAACCCTAGGAAGGATAAACTCCAAAATAAAATAACCAAGACATATCATAATCAAGCACCCCAAAAATCAAACATAAGGAGAGAATCCTAAAAGCAACCAGGGAACAGAGAAGTGTTACTTATAAAAGCAAACAAAACTATTGATCTCTCAGTAGAAACCATGGAGGTAAGAAGGCAATAGGGAGACATATATAAAACTCTAAAAAAAAAAAAAAACAAAACAAAAAACTGCTACTCAAGATTTGTCTACCCAGCAAAGCTGTCAATAAAATACAATGGTGCAATCAAAACATTCCAGGATAAACAGAAGCTAAGAGACTTTGTCAAAGCCAACCCAGCACTTCAAAACATCCTAAAGGAAGTTCTTTGGACTGAAAAACAAAAAGAACAGACAACAACCCAAGATTGACAGATGTTGCAACACCACCCAGAACTCAGTCAACAGATAGCTGAGTCCAGAACAGAACAAAATTACAACATTGAATTCAGAGGACCTGTGAGGCCAATCAAAGATCAAAATATTAACAATGACAAAGAAGGGGAAAATATAGGAACAGAGATCCAGGTAGTCAGGAGGTCAGGTAGATTGTAGGATAAAATAGATTGCCTTAAATGGAGGGAGAAGTTAGTAGATTATAGGGTATCCTCAAAGAAAATTAGTATTTCACAACATACCATGAAAATGAAGATCAAATAAGAACATGGAAGCATTAAAACTAAGAAGAAACTGGCAAGAAAGGGCACAAAAAACATGAACTCAGCACAAGAAGGCATGCAGAACAAAGGACCCAGCAGCACCACACACAAAAAAACAATAACGTAATGACAGCAATAAATATCCAAGAGACTGGGTTATATGAAGAAAAGCGTAGCATCAGGACTGGCAGAAGACTCATTAAGAACCTGCGATATGCAGATGATACAACCTTGCTTGCTGAACGTAAAGAAGACTTAAAATATTTACTGATGAAGATCAAAGAGTACTGCCTTCAGTAAGGATTACATCTCAATGTAAAGAAAACTGGACCAATAAACAACATTCTTATCAATGGAGAAAAGATTGAAGTTGTCAAGGACTTCATTCTTCTTGGATCAAATATCAACTCTCATGGAAGCAGCAGGCAAGAAATCAGACGATGTATTGTGTTAGGCAACTCTGGTGCACAAGACCTTTTTTAAAATGTTGAACAGCAAAGATGTCAGCTTGAGGACTAAAGTGCACCTGACCCAAACCATGGTGTTTTTAATAACCTCATATGCATGCAAAAGCTGGACAGTGAATAAGGAAGACCTTGGAAGAATTGATGCTTTGAAGTTATAGTGTTGGAGAATATTGAAAGTGCCATGGGCTGCCAGAAGAACCAATAGATCCATTCTGAAAGAAGTGTAGCCAGAGTGATCCTTGGAGGCCAAGATTACCAGACTTCATCTCTCATACTTCAGACATATTGTCAGTCGCTGGAGAAGGATATCATGTTTGGTAAGGTGGAGGGTCAGAGAAAGAGAGGAAGACCCCCAACAAGATGGATTTTCCAAGTGGCAGCATCGATGGACTGGAGC
>NW_006408654.1:6635084-6636173 GCF_000296735.1 Chrysochloris asiatica
TAAGGCAAAACCAGCATAAGAGATAAAGTAGGACACTATCTCATGATTAAGGTTCAATTGAGCAAGATGACATAACTGTAATAAATATCTATGCTCCCAATGAAAGAGTGCAAAGGTATATAAAGCAAACCCTACTGGAACTGATAAAAGAAATAGACAAATTACTATAATAGTGATAGATTTTAATATGCCACTTTTGAAAAAGGATAGTACAACCAGAAAGAAACTTGACAGATACAGAGGAACTAAACACCACAATCAACCAAATTGACCTCATAGACCTGTACAGACCATTACACCCAACAACAGCACAATATACATTCTTTTTCCAGTGTATATGGAACATTATCCAGAATTGACCTTGTGTTAGGCCATAAAACAAGCCTCCATAAATTTACAAACATCAAAATACTACAAAGCATCTTCTCAGACCCCAATGCTATAAAACTAGAAATCAACAATAGGAAGACCTAGGAAATAAAGTCAAATACATGGAAAGCGAATAACACTCTGTTTAAAAATACTGGATAGTAGAAGAAGTAAAATGTGAACCCACAATATTCCTAGAAATAAATGGTAAAGAAAACACAACATACCAAAATCTTGGGGACACAGAGAAAGCGGTACTGAGAGGACAATATATTGCAATAAAATCACACATAAAAAAAAGGAAGAATGAACCAAAATTAACATATTGACACAACATCTCCAACTATTAGAAACAGCCCGACAAAGGGCACATACAGTCACCAAAAGAAAATAAATAATAAAGATTAGAGCAGAAATAAACAAGATAGAAAACAGAAAAACTATATGAAGACTCAACAGGACAAAAAGCTGGTTCTTTGAAAGGATAAATAATATTGACAAACCATAGGCAAACCTAATAAAAGAAAAGAGGGAGAAGACACAAATAACACCACATGGGTGATGTCACAATGGAACTAAAGAATATAAAAAGGATAATAAGAGAATACAATGAAAACTTATACTCCAACACATTTGAAAACTTAGAAGAGATGGATATATTTTTCGAAAGACATGACATACCTAAACTTACAGAGAGTAAATTAGAAAACTTGAATAGAC
>NW_006408654.1:6636879-6637841 GCF_000296735.1 Chrysochloris asiatica
AGGGATAAACAGTTAATACCACTATTATTCAAATGTATTCACCAATCACTAAATCCAGTGAGGACAAAATAGAAGAATTCTACTAACTTCTTCAGTCAGAAATTGATCAAATATGCAATCAAGATGTATTGATGATTACTGGTAATAGGAATGCAAAGATTGGGAACAAAGAGGAAGGATTAGTAGTAGAAAATATGGCCTTGGTGATAGAAATGATGCTGGAAATCACATGATATAATTCTGAAAAATCAATGATTTGTTCATTTCAAATACCTTCTTTAGACAACATAGGAGATGATTATACATGTCAACATCACCAGATGGAATACATAGAAATCAAATTGACAAAGGATTTTTGATCCTTTGTCATCTGCAGAGGAAGACGATGGAAAAGCTCTATATCATCAATCAGAACAAGGCCATGGACGGATTGTGAAACAGGCCATCAATTGCTCATCTGCAAATTCAAACTGAAGCTGAAGAAAATGCAAACAAGTCCATGAGAGCCAAAATATGATCTTGAATGTATCCACCTGAATTTAGAAACCATCTAAAGAACAGATTTGATACATTAAGCATTAAAGACCGAAGACCAGAAGAGTTGTGAGATGACATCAAGAACATCACACAGGATGAAAACAAAAAGTCATTAAGACGACAAGAAAGAAAGAAAAGATCAAAATGGATGTCAGAAGAGATGCTAAAAGTTGCTCTCCATCATAGAGATGCTAAAGCAAATGGAAGAAATGAGGAGGTACAAGAGCTAAACAGAAAATTTCAAAGGTCAGCTTGAGAAGCCAAAGTCAAATATTACAATGAAATGTGCAAAATTCTGGAGTCAGAAAACTAAAAAGGAAGAACAAGGCGGATGGGAGAACAGTTAGGCAGTTTGCATGGACTAAGTGGGACAGAGGTAAAAAAGGATGTATGTGTACAACCTTGGAACAACAGGCTCTAGGATA
>NW_006408654.1:6639058-6640100 GCF_000296735.1 Chrysochloris asiatica
ACTTTACAGTCCAAGAGAGGAAGTTCCTGAGACCATCAAGTGAGACCATCAAGTGTGGAATCCTACCCAGAGAAGCAGTGCTGCCAGAGATGGAGGCAGAGATGATGACATGGAGAGATTGAGTGGTTGGGGACTCTAGAGCAAGAGAGGGAGAGGGGCTGTGTGTTGATCACTGAGGGGCAGGCTTGCAGGTAAACCCTTTGGTTGTTTAATGATGCATGGAGGAGATTGTAACCATGGCAATGAAATAACATAAAATAGGATGAATGCAAAGCTAATGTTCTCCCATGTAAACTATCATGTAATTAAAAAAAAAAAAGGAAGGACAAGCTCAGCATTGCTCAAGCTGGGGGAAGTGAAGAAAAAAATTTACACCTCACCTTTATTTTTAAAGGATTCTCTGGGCAAATTATTGAATGATGAAGAAAGCATCAAAAGAAATGGAAGGAATACACAGAGTCACTGTACCAAAAGGAAATGGTTGAAGTTCAACCATTTCAATAGTTAGCATTTGATGAAGAGCCAATGATAATGAAGGAAGAAGTCCAAGGTGCATTGTAGGAATTTGCAAAGGACAAGGCACCCGGAATTGCTGGAATAAAAATTGAAATCTTTCAAGAAAATGAGGCGGTACAGGAAGCACTCACTCATCTATGCCAAGAAATATGGAAGACAACTATCTGGCTGACTGATTGGAAGAGATGGATATTTGTGCTCATTCCAAAGGGAGGTAACCCAACAGAATGTGGAAATCATCAGATACTATCTTTGATATCCCATGAGAGTAAAGCTTTATAAAGGTATTACAGAAATGACTGCAAGCATACATTGACAGAGAACTTCCAGAGGTTCAAGTCAGATTCAGAAGAGGCCGTGAAACAAGGGATATCATTGCTGATGTCTGATGGATCTTGACTGAAATCAGAGAATACCAGACAGATGTTTACCTGTGCTTTATTGACAATGCAAAGGTTTTCAAATGTGTGGATCAAGACAAGCAAGCTATGGACAACATTGCAAAATATGACTATTCCGGAACACT
>NW_006408654.1:6640985-6642565 GCF_000296735.1 Chrysochloris asiatica
TTTGGACATATTATCAGGAGGGACCAGTTTCTGGAGAAGGTTATCATGTTTGGTAAGGTGGAGGGTCAGAGAAAAAAGTAAGACCCCCAGTGAGATTGATTGGCAACATGGCATCATCATGGCAATAATTGTGAGGTGGCACAGGACTGGACAGTGTTTTGTTCTGTTTTTCATAGGGTCTCTATGAGTTGGTACTGACTCAACGGCACCTAAAAACAACAACAGCAATAACAAATTTGCAAAGAGAATGTACAAATCTCTCTACTTGCCAACAATATGATCCTATGCATAGAAAACCCCAAAGACTCAGTAAAAAGCTACTAGACCTTATTGGAAGATTCAGCAAAGTCATAGGGTACAGGATCAACATAAAAGAATCAGTTGGATTCTTCTATATTAATAATGACAGTGCTGAAAATGACATTAGGAAAGCAATGCCATTTACAACAGCCACCCAAAGGATGAAATATCTAGGAATAAATGTAACCAGAGAAACAAAGGACCTATACAAAGAAAGTTATAAAACACTACTACAAAAAAATTAAAGAGACTTTCAAAATGGAAGAATATGCCATGCTCCTGGATGGGAAGGAAACATTGTGAAAATGTCAATACTACCTAATGCAATCTACACATGTAATTCAATTCCAGTCCAGATTCCAATAATATTCTAAAAAGAGATGGAAAAAACAATTACAAACTTTATATGGAAAGGAAAGAGACCAAGGAAAAACAAAGCAGTGCTTAAAAAGAAGAATAAAGTTGGAAGTCTCTCATAACCTAATTTCAAAATTTATTACATGGCTACAATGGTCAAGACAGCCTGATGCAAAGAAGGATATATAATAGATCAATATTACAGAATTGAGAATCCCGAGATTAACCCATCCACATGCAACCAACTAATTTTTGACAAAGTGCCTAAGTATATTGCATGGGGAGGAGATAATATCTTCACAGATGTGCTGGCAGAACTGGAAAGCGATATGCAAAAAATTGGGACAAGACCTTCACCTCATCACCTCATGCCACATATAAAAACCAACTCAGCATGGATTAAAGACCTAAATGTGAATCCCAGAATTATTATAAAGGTCATCAATGAATAAATAGAGACAAATATAAGAGCTTTAATCCAGGGCACACAGCCTACCAAACATTGTGAAAATTGCACACACAAACGAAGACAAAATAGATGATTGGGACATACTAAAAATTAAAAACGTATGTGCATCAAAAGATTTCACCAAAATAATAAAAAGGTAGCCCACAGAATGGGCAAAAAAATTTTTGCAATGACACATCAGACAAGGGGCTAATTTCTAAAATATATAGGAAACTATAATGCCTCTACAAGAAAAAGACAAATAACCCAATTAAAAACTGGGCACAAGACATGAACAGACACTTAACCAAAGAAGACATTTGGGCATCCAACAAACATATGAAGAAATGTTCATGATCATTAGCCATTTGTTGTTGTTGTTGTTGTTGTGAAGTACCATCGAGTTGGTTCCAACCCTTAATGACCCTATATAGGGTTTCTGAGGAGCAGCTGGTAAGCTTGAACCACCAACATT
>NW_006408654.1:6643835-6646646 GCF_000296735.1 Chrysochloris asiatica
AAAAATGCCCTTCCAAGACTGAAACTCAAAGGGAATACACAAGCAGGCATGTAATCTTGCTGGTGACCACATTGTTTTATCAATAAGGGGAAGTGAGGGAAAAACAGCAATGAAGATGCGGACTGAGTCTGACAACATTCAATAGACTCCCGTCAACCTTATGTAAGACCTGGTTTGCCAGCAGCATAGTGAGACCTGGGGACACCTGAGCCCATGGACATGGACAAAGCCAGAGGACTAGAGTGGAGAATAAAGCATTCAGCAGATACGAAGTGAGGAGAGATGCACAAGAAAGACCCATACTTGCAGAGATACCTATTTGCCCTGGCTTTAATGGCTGGATGATCAGAACTTGACTAGAGGAATAAAGAAGAGGAAAAAAAAAATGTTTAATCTGCTACAATTTGATGAACTTTACATATACTTATGAATGTAGTAACTTAAAAGGTAGAATGAATCTTCACAGCAAGGATCATTATTACCCCCTCTGTACACAGGGTTGACAGAGATGGGCAACTTTGACATATCTAAAATGGGGGGCTCTAAAGGCACAAAGTGATTGGATTACAAGTTTCCAAGAGGCATCCTAGTTTCAGAGGGTGCGGGGGAAGGTAGAATCTCCTCTGTGTGGTTTCCAAACTGTCTAGACTGGGCTGGTGAAAGGAGATGGTGATAAGATTCTTGTGGTTCAGTAGTGAATAATTGTTATCAGGACTGATGGCTATTGTTGCAAATGTTAAGGTAGATGTTTTGTAACAAAAGAAGGGGAATGGTTGATCTTGCAGTCCAGGAGTGGAGGACCTTGGGACCATCAAGGGAGAAGAGCAGAATGAGGGACACTATCCAGAGAACCAGAGATGAAGGCAAAGATGATGACGTGAAGTAATGGAATGTCTGGGGACTCTAGACTCATGGAGGGAGAGGCGCTATGTGCTGGAGGCCAGGGGACAGGCTTGCAGGGTATGCCCTTTGGTTGTTTGAAAGATTATATATTCTTGAGTAGAACTTCAGTGTACATCCAAAGACAGAAAACAAAACAAAACAAAAAACAACAGAGGGAATAGAAGCAAATGCTGTTGGATGATGATACATGGAGGGGATTGTAGTCATTGCAATGAAATGAAATATGATATGATAAGTGTAAAGCTGATGTTCTCCCATGTAATCAATCACTCAATGCACAATAATTTTTTTAAAAAAAGAAGAAGCTACTATACATGTCATTTAGGTTTTCTGCTTCTCTACTTAAAAAACAACAACAAAAAAAATTAGTATACTCATTATAAAACAATTGTAATGTAAAACAAACAAAAGCCACTGGTAACCTGATTACTTGACTTCTCTTCCTGGGCATAAAATGCTCCAACAGTGTACTCTTCTAAAAGACAGGTTATAGAGAAGCAACTGGGGAGATTAAGTTCCATCTCCCTTGATTCAGTTCCATCTCCATTCAGCACAGATAGTGGGATTTTTCTGGGAATGAAGTGATGAGTCTGTCTCCTTTTCTGACTTAGAATTTACAAGCTTTATGGGCACGTATTTGACCAAGGAAGGTGGTAAGTAGACCTGTGATTTTGGGTGCCATTCTCCTTCTTAGACACATTCACATGTATGTTTTATATTATCCCAAGCATGCAGTTAAGGAAATACTCAGGAGAAAGACCCACACAATGTTAGTAATTTCTATTCTTCTTACAGATGCAGAAGTATTTTATTTTTCATTCTTTTCCATGATATCTATAATGATCCACATTTTTACTACTATTAAAATATGAACTGTTAAGGTGGGGCTTGATGGCAGATAGGGTAGAGGTGCAGTGAAGTTAGTCATTGGCAATGCCACAGAATACCAGGTGAAAAGGGTTCAGGGCAGAGCTCCAAAACTCTAAATCATGTAGGTAGGAATATTCTAAAAGTTTGAAGGCTTATAGCTAGTGGAACTTTTAGCGGAAGTAAGAAATCACATATTTTTTAATCTGTCGGGCTCGCCAGTCTGGAACTGACAACTTGAGTGAGACCAAATGGCAAGACCAAATCGGGAAACAGACCCACCACTGAATAACACCATGAGAATCTCAGAGCAAAGGTAGACAATACATTGTCTGTTTTGTTTTGTCTGATTTTTTTCTTTTCTTTTCTTTTCTTTTTGGTATCTGTTCATGCCCCTCACTGTTTGTGCAACTCCATTCTGGTGACTAGAAGGGGTGCCTGAGGGCGTGGACACCCCCCACAACCCCACCACTGGTGGATTCTTCTGCCATGCATGCGCACAGATACTCTCAGTCCAAGAGCCAGCCCTGAACTGTTTTTTAATAGGGAAAAGGCCAGAACAAGGGGTGTGGAGAAGGAAAGAAAGTGTAAAATCAAAACAGGCTGAATATTAAATTAAATCCTGGGTACACCATAACAACCAACAGTGGCATCGTGAACTTTATCAGGTGGCTTTGAAGGCAAGAAGTTGAAAGAGGACATTAAAGTTAAGCTCATATTAGGCTACAGATTTTCTTTTTGTCTTCTCTTCCTCCTCTCCCTTTTCTACAATTATAGACTACAGTATCCAATCTAGTTTTTTTTGTTGTTGTTTTTATGGTGTGTTTATTTTTCCTTGTTCTTTTTTTGCCATTGCTGTTTTCCTGTTTTATACTCCCCTTTTTACCTTTTGGGGATGCCTTCTCCCCCTATATTACCCAAGAAGAGACAACAACTGCTACCATATAGTCAAGCTACAATCATACTCTATAAAACACCAAAATCCAGGCAAGAATGAACACCAACTGCCATACACCAGGAAGGTAGACAACACCACCTGTG
>NW_006408654.1:6647436-6648777 GCF_000296735.1 Chrysochloris asiatica
AGGTGAGTTTGAACTGCCAACCATGTGGTTCAAACCAACTTTGCTGTCCAGCACATTACCCACAGTGCCATACCAGGACTCCATTATTACTATTAACTCATTTGTATTATGCCATCTACAACTTTGTTGTTGTTGTTAAGTACTGTGGAGTTGATTCCGACTCATAATGACCCTACACAGGGTTTCTGAGGCTTCAAATCTTTATGAGAGCAGAAATATCCTCATCTTTCTCCCGCGGAACAGCTGGTAGTTTCCAACTGCCAACCTTGAGGTGAACAGCCCAATTTGTAACCACTACGCTACCAGAGCTCCTGTCTACAACTTTAGAGAAGAATATTGAAAATACCGTGGACTGCCAGAAGAACAAAAATATCTGTTTTGGAAGAAGTACAACCAGAATGCTCCTTACAAGCCAAGAAGGCCAGACTTCATCTCTCCTACTCCAGGCATATTATCTGCAGGGACTAGTCCCTGGAAAAGGACATCTTCCTTGGTAAATTGGAATGACAGTGAAAAAGAGAGAGGCCCTCAATGAGATGGATTGATACAGTGGCAGCAACAATAGGCTCAAGACCGGGTATGTTTCCTTCTGCTATACATAGGGACGCTGTGGATAAGAACTGACTCAGTTGCACCTAACAAGAATATGTTTCCTTGTTTCGCCCAAACTCCCTCAGTGTGCTAATGATATATATGTCCCATGGCTTTTACAAGAATATAAGTAGCCTGAAGGTAATTGTACCAAACCTGTTGCCCAGTCTTCATTCACAAACTAATCATCAAATATGAATTGCCAAGTCACTGTCTAAATAAGATAATGAGAATGATAATTTCTATGAGCTTATGTATATATGAATTTATTAAATGCTTTATATTTAGAAACCATTTATTTGTTTGCTTGTTTTGAAAGTTTACAAAGTAAATTATGTTTCCATTTATCAATTTATAGGTTGTGTGGATCATGACAAGCTATGGACCACATTGTGAAATATGAGTATTCCGGAACACTTAATAGTGCTCATGAGGAATCTGTATCTGGACCAAGAGGCAGTTGTTCAAACAGAACATGGGAACACTGAATATTTTTAAATTAAGAAAGTTGTGCGACAAGGTTGTATTCTTTCACCATACTTATTTAACCTGCATGCTGAGCAAATAATCCAAGAAGCTGGGTTCTATGAAGAAAAATGTGGCCTCAGGATTGGAGGAAGAGTCATTAATCACCTGCGATATGCAGATGACACAACCTTGCTTGCTGAAAGTGAAGAGGACTTAAAACATTTACTGATGAAGATCAAAGAGCACAGCCTTTGGTATGGGTTACATCTCAATGTAAAGAAA
>NW_006408654.1:6649462-6654397 GCF_000296735.1 Chrysochloris asiatica
TGTTTCACCGTGTGTCAGCATTCTCATTAGTTTCATTCATGTATGTTATTTATTATGCTAAGGCTTAACATAGAAAAAAAATGCTGATAACTATCTAGTTATATTCAATCTGTGTTTAAAGGAAGAATATATATTTGAGTTAATAAAAATATTTTTTTGTATTTCCTATCATTTTGTAATTATAATGGTAAAACATCATTAAAATTAATTGTTAATGTTTATCTTTATAATAAGACTCCAGCCTTGGTGAATGTAGGCTGGTTCACATTTCTCATCTTATGGCTGGTTTGTCAAGTGTCTGTCATAGCTCCTAGACTAAATAATAGGGATATTTTGAATGAACAGCTGAATTAATGCATAAGTGAATAATTAAAATTATTATATTAAACCTGGTGTGGCAATGTAGGATAATCACTGTACTGATAACTGCAAAGATGGCAGGCCGGTCAAACCCACCAACTGCTCTTGGAAATCCTCTCCATGATCTGTATGAGTTTGAGCATAATTAGTAACAACAACATTGATAAAGATGTTAATGAAAATTGCATAACACTTTTAAAATGTGATAATTATATGAAAAGAGTTGTTTTTTTTTTTTAACCTTAAATTATCTTATTGGAATATAATGAGAAATGTGAACTTGGATGCAATATCACCTGCATATGAATGCCAACTCTCTGATTTCCTAACTAGACAAATCAATTAGCAAGTTTTGCTTCAATTTTCTTGTTTTCAAAATAACAAACAATAATCCTTACTTCAAGGTTTTGTATAGCACATGGAACATACAAAGCGGGCTATTGTAATGATTCATTAAAGACCAACATTTTTATTATCTATTATGCAAAAACAATCACAATTCTACATATAGTTTAAAACAACTAAAATTCCAACTCTATAATAATTGTATGCTGTCATTAATTTTTTGTTACCAGTAATGTTAAAGAAATAACTACATAAAAAATTTATAATATTTTAAGTACAAATCTAAAGAAGATATATGTGCTATAATCTTGTGCTATAACTCCTGGAAAAAAAATATGAGAAATGATGTAAAATGTTTCCCAAGAGAATATATTCCACATACATATTAATATATGTAATAAAGCACATGTTATTGTTGTTGCTAAGTGCTGACAAGTCAGTTGTGACTCACAGCAACTCTGTATAGGGTTTCTGAGGAGTATCTGATAAGTTTGAACCACCTATTTGATGGTTCAACCTTGCAGTCTATTGCTTATCCTACAGTGCCACACCAGAACTCCAATAAAGCACATTGTTATTATTGTTAAGTGCTGTTGAATTGGTTCTAACTCATAATGATCCTATATAGGGTATTTGAGAATCAGCTGGTGAGCCTGAATCGCTGACCATGTGGTTCAAACTGATCTTGTAGTCCTACTCATTAATTCACAGCACCACATAATAATCCCCTGTGATCATGCTGCATCCTTTTAGAAGATCTATCAAGGTTATTCCTTTGAAATTCCCCAAAACTAGTCACCATGACTGAGTGTTCTCTCTGCCTTGAATTTCACTAGCTAAGAAGATCCACTCAGAAGCTAAGTGAAAGGTCAGCAGTTCAAACCCACCAACTGCACCTCAGAAACCCAATACAGGGTCACTCTGAGTCAGAACTTACTTGACAGCACTGGCAATAACAATGAGACTAAGACAAATGTATTACTGAGAGAATTTTTCTGCAGTTATCCACCAATCAGAGATATGTTTAAATACATTTTGTTTGGAATAAACCCATGCATGTATGAACTGGAACCCTAGCAGCAATACTATTACCTAAGCTCATATTGCTATATTATTTTGCATATTTTGTTTGCTTGATATATTTCATTGAAAAAAGCAATCACATAGAAGTATCTGAAAGATCAGTCACTTGGCCACAATGCAAATAATGACTTAATGTTATTAGAGTTTAAGAGGTCTAGTAAAATTAGACAGCTGGCACAAATTCCAAAGTCATCTCAGATGAAGGAATTTCTCATGAAAAAGAACCAATTTATTGAGCAGTACAGTGTGAATGGGTTAAGTAACACACTGTCTTAGAGGGGTTATTTTAAATTACAAGGTCGTTTTATTTAATAGTTGTGTTTACATTTATCCAAAGCTTTAGGGAACTTTCATTATTTAATTCATCATAACACCACACTTACTTAAATCCCTTTCTTACCCATAAGATTGCAAGTTCCAATACAAAAGAAATGGTGTCTGTTTTTTTCCATAGTTAATTCAGAGTCCTTTAGAGTTTCTAGAATATTTATATGCATATGCCTTTGAACTTCCTCCTCTCTTTATTATTAATGCTAGTGCTTCTATAACTATTGTTGTATGTCATCAGTTTGGGAAAACTACAACTGCCATATTTTATGTAAATGAAAAAAATTCAAGGCAGAAAACTGATGTCTTGCAGACTTAAAATGATAGTTTCTCAAATTGTTTACTTTCTATGTAGAGATTCAATGCATACAAAATGGCCTAGAATATGTAACTTACAATGCTAAAACTTAAATAACTGAAATCTCATGTGCAAACATTATAGGATGATATGTGTGATTTCACATCTGGATGAGTAAATTGTAAGATAGTTTGGAGTATTGAGATGAAAGCTGAACTCCGGGATCTAGTCCAAGCTTTGTCAGCAAGTAGCTGCAAGAAATTAAAGAAACGAGACAACGTCTCTGAATCTTAGTTTTCTCGTTTGTAAAATGTGTTGGGATACAGAATTTCTAAGATATATTCCAGCTCTAATTTCATATGATTCTGACACAAATCAATGTTATGTTTTGAGATGATGTCCAACAATTATAAACTACTTTATAATCACAATAAAAAGAAAAATTTTAAATAAAAGATGGACTATAAATGGAGTAGATTTCAAATGAAACATTTTGATTAAGCACAATGACTGGAAATCATAACAGGTTGAAAAATAAATTGCAACAGAAAAGAAAATTGGAGTAGTCACTCAGTAGTTCAATTTTCAAAGAGTTCTTTCCTCAATATTACACCCCCCTCCCCTACCCCTGTAACCCCATACACACATACACACTTTCTGGAAAGGAAGATTTCAAATGGGCGATTGAAAAGTGCAAAATTATGTTTCCAATTTTCAAGTTTCAAAAACACTTTAATCTACTTGTTAGTTTCTATTTTAATATTCAACAAAAAAAGTAGTGAATGGAATTCAAATGAGCTGAATGATGATACTAGCATGTATTGTGAAATGTTCATTTCTGCACTTTATTGTTTATAGCATAATAGGAAGTTGACAAATGAATCCACTTGCTGAAAAGGCAGGGGCTTCAATTCCAATATAATTTGATCCCCTTCTCACCATAGAAATACACAGATTCTTAGTTATCTAGAAAGTTATACAATAGTAACCATATTTTCATAACAGATTGTCAGTTTATATTCTAAATGCTGTTTTTTTATTCTTTATTTTGTTTTATTAGTCTTCAAATACCCTCTCCCGACTTACAGAGACCATGCTTCCAAAGTATCAGGAAGATTAAAAAACTTTAATGTGAGTTCAATTGAGGGCAAGACTTTTGTGTATACTGTTTATGAATCTTCATCACAAACCATAACATTTACCTCATGTTTGTTACATAAGGGTTGCTGAATTGATTTGGAAGAGAAAGTTTAGACTTTTGGAGAATTGCAAAGTGAGTAGAGATTTAAAATTTCCATCAATCTAACAACAAAAAAACCCTTCACATACCAGAGCTTTGCTAGCTTCTTTGCAAATTTGATATTGGGTCCAGAATCACTTAGGCAGAGCCCCTGGGCATGGAAATTTAATCACTTTAGATTTTAAAATGATGATTTTTACATACACTGTACATTACATATTGCTTGCAGAGATGCCTAAAGCAGAACCCTGTAATCAAACAAATAAATATTCCCTGCAGTAAAAATGAATATTCATATTAAATGAGGTAAATAGCTTCACATTAGATCAGTTTTTATTGCCAAATTAGTTTATGGAAAACTTTCCAAAAACAATTTTTTTTCAGTGTTTTTTAGATTTTGGAATTGCAGCTAATGTATTGTGGTTGTCAAGTGCCGTCGAGTCAGTTCCAACCCATAGCAACTCTGTATAGGGTTTCCGAGTGGAAGCTGATGTGCTTAAACTGTCAACCTTGCAGTTCAAACGGCTTTGCAGTCTGGCTCATTAACCCACAGCGCCAGACCTACATTATTCAACCAATTACAAATAGAGGAGAAGTAAAGATCTGTGTGCATTATGCAGAAAACACTTCAGTCAACTACTACTAAGCATATTAATGTGTTTAGCTGATGCAGTCACACATTTGTCATATCTTATTGTGGTTACGAATCCGGCTGCTAATCTCAAGATCAGCAGTTCGAAACTACCAGCTGTTCCGCGGGAGAAAAATGAGGCTTTCTGCTCCCGTAAAGATTTACAGCCTCCGAAACCCTGTACAGGGTCACTATGAGTCAGAACCGACTCCACTGCACACAGTCACGACCATAGATATATTTAATGTTGCTGTTGTTGTTAAGTGCTGTCAAGTTGGGTCAGACCCATAGTGACCCTGTGTAGAGTTTCTGAAGATTGGCTGGTGAGTTTGAACCACTGACCTTGAGGTTCAAATTGACTTCGCAGTCCTGTGAACTAATCCACAGTGCCACTCTAGGACTCGCACTCTCTTTCTCTCTATCTATCTATAGCTATCTATGACTATATATACATGTATAACATGTGTGTATTATATTGTTGTTTTATCTTCTAGAGCTGATCTTTGAAATTTTCTGTTAAGCTCTTTGACCTCTTCAATTCTTCCATTTGCTTTAGCTTCTCTATGCTGGAGAGCAAGTTTCAGAGTGTCCTCTGACATCCATTTTGACCTTTTCCTTCTTTCTTGTCTTCTGAATGACTTTTTGCTCTCT
>NW_006408654.1:6658109-6663393 GCF_000296735.1 Chrysochloris asiatica
CTCTATCTATCTATCTAACAACCTAAAAGAAAATGAACCTTGTACCTTGACTTCTTCTTTTGTGACAGGCACATAGCATCAGTAACAATAGAAATTAGAAGAGTGAATAAATTATTTTTAAAAAGATTCAAAATTGATTGCTGTCAGATGCCGCTCAGTCATTCTGACTCAGGATGACTCCACAGAACTGTGCTCTATAGCGTTTTCAAGACTGCAAACTGTTTTTGAGGTGCCTCTGGGTGAGTTCATGGGGCTCTGATAGCATAGTGGTTACAAATTGGGCTGCTAACCTCAGAAACAGCTGAGTTCAAAACTACCAGCTGTTCCGTGGGAGAAAGATGAGGCTTTCTGCTCCCATAAAGGTTTACAGCCTCGGAAACCCTGTACAGGGTCACTGTGAGTTCGAACCAACTCCACGGTACATAACCACCACTACTGGATGAGTTCAAATGTCTACCCTTTCACCTTGTAGTCAAGCATTTAAATATTTGTTCCAACCAGGCACTCCTTAAAATAATTGATTTTTGTTGTTAAGTGCCATCGAGTCAATTCTGACCCATAGTGACCCTTTATAGGGTTTCCAAGGAGTAGCTGCTGAGCTTGAACCCCTACCTTGCAGTTCAAACGGCTTTGCAGTCTGATGCATTAGCCCACAGTGCCACACCAGGACTTCATAATAATTGATTAGTTACTATTAAAGTATTAGAGTATTTGGGGTAGTTTGTGATATCGTGTTGTGCACATACATGAAAATCACATTTGAGCAAATACAAATAAGAAATACGTACTGTTCAGTAAAGGAAAGACGGAATGTTTCCTAAATAAAAGGAATAATAAGTGAATAAATAACCAAATACAAATAGTTGGCACATGAACTTATTTCTTTAACAACAGAAAGTTTGTTAAGCATATACATATATAGCGGACATTTCTGACATTTGATGTTTAAATTGTTTTTGCATATACTCAAATTTTCCATCACATGTCAAGTGTTAATATAAGCAGACTAATCATATTTCAAAGACAAAGACAAAATATGGAACATTAATAATTGTGCTTATCCTAGAAGTGATGCTGTCAGAAATAGAAAATTCATATAAACACAAAAAATCACAGAATAATAAAATATCTTCTGATAGCGAAATAATCCCCTTAAGATTTCATCTCCTCCTAATAAATGGTGTTACCATTTTTTTATGAAAAATAAGTAATATACAAAGAAATTATAACAAGTATACTGTAAGTTTCACGATTGTAATATATAGTACAATGTTCTTTATCTTATGATTATTAAGGAAAATAGTGCATAATGTGATAAGAATTGAGAAATATTTAATTGGGCTACTCAGTTCATTTTAGACTGAATACTTTTCCCAGTCATGAGAGTAAATGAGAGAGCTGTGGCTTGATATAAGAAGTCATGCATATTTGAACAGTAAAGCTATAGGGAAGAATTGGCTTATAGTCAAACACCACCATTTGCTGGCTATACAATCCTCAGCAAGTCATCTAATCTATGGAAGCTTATTGCTTCTTACAAATAACAGAAAACTCACAGGTCTGTATAAGATCATTTTGTTAACTGAAAATAGCAATAACAATCATAAAGCACAATATTTTAATCTTCAAAAGAGCCCACCACCTGTCTGTCAGATGTACTGTAATTTCTTGTGTATTGCTATAAGTCTGTAGGATACGCCATGGGTATTTCGAATACCAGCAGTGTCACCCATGATAGACACTAAATTTTAAGTCTTCCATATGAGACATATTAGGAAGAAAGGCCTGATGATTTACTTCTGGAAATTAGTCAGTGAAAACTCTATGGATTGCAAATAATGTTGCTCAATAGATATAGAATTGGAAGATGAGCTTCCTAGGCTGAAAGGCCAAAAAACAAAACAAAACCTAACAAATCTGTTGTCACTGATTAATAAGAACCCTACTGCCACATCTTCCTCTAGTGGATTTAAACTGCAGACCTATTGATTTTCAGTTGAATGCTTAACCACTGTACTAACAGGGCCCCAGGATACATGAATGAACTCCAACATAGGAACAATTTTAAAAATGACACAAAGATTGTACAAAATTTGATTCTCTGGTGGTGGTATTGTTGTTAAGTGTCATCAAGTCAGTTCCAATTCATAGCAACCCTAAATAGGGTTTCCAAGGAGCAACTGGTGGGTATGAAGTGCCCACCTTGGGGTTAACAGTCTAGTGCCTATCCTACAGCATCACATCACTACTTCTGTTTCTATGGTTGTTGTTGTTGTTAAATGCCATCAAGTCTGTTTCATCTCATACTGAGTCTGAATAGGATTTCATGATGTTGTTGTTAAGTGCCGTCGAATTTGTCCCGACCCATAGTTACCCTGTATAGGGTTTCCTAGGAGTGACTGTTGAGCTTGAACTGCTGACCTTGTGGTTCAAACCAACTTTGCAGTCCTGTAAATTAACCCAAAGCACCATACCAGGACTCCAGGATTTAAAGGTCCCTGGTACTAATTAAGTCAAATTGTACTCAATGACAACTATCAACAAACAGACTAGCCAGGTGTTTTAAGGTTTCTCAGTTTTGTTCAAGTTTTGGATCTTTGCCCATACAGCTCCAGACTTTCTTTCTCAAACTCAGTTTTCTCTATTGTAAAACAAGGAAAATATCAGCAACAGTGAATGTCATTCCCTCCTTAACAATGAAACAACACATAAAAATACTCCTCATTGTAGTAGATACAGCATATATCTTCAGAAATATGACTTTCAGTTCTGAGGAGGAGGAAATGGAGATTATGGTCATGATGGTGGTCAGGTGGTACTGTTTATATTCTGAGAGCATTTCTAGCTCGGAGTTTCAGGAACAGATGCAGGGTGAACTCTTTAGAGAGAACTAGGCCGAGTAAGGAAGAATCCCATGTTTAAGGTTAGTTTGCATATCATTTATCTAATTTATCTGAATTAATTTGAATATACTCTACTTTCCACCACTTAAACAAGCTTTTGCTGTGATTCATCATATAATTATATATAGATGTTATATCTACTGTGTAGTTGATCAGTGCTTTTAAAAATATACCAAATTCTGTTTTCATCTCTACAAGTATTCAGTAATTACTAATGACTTATCTTAGAGATTCAGAAACTATTTGTAAGACGGAGCTGATACATGGGAAAAAAATGAACGTGACATAATGATCATAACAGTGTATTTCAGAACAGCTTTTGAGTTACGTTTTCAAGAATATTTATTTTAAAACAGTAACAAGAAAATGTTCGCAGAACCTATAATTTCTCCAGTGGAAATTAAAAATCATTTGACTAGATTCAGTAAATTGCTAGATCTTTTCTGTTACATATGTGTTTTTAAATTTCTCAAGCTATTTTTTTTTGGGGGGGGTATGTTATTTAAATCACTTATGATGTGCCTTGTTGTTGTTGTTGGTAGGTGCTATTGAGTCAGTACCAACAGAATGAAATACTTCCCAATCCTGGGCCTAGCTCACAATTGTTGCCAAGCTTGAGTGCATCGATACTGCCACTTGGCTAATCAATCACGTTAGGGGTCTTCCTCTTTTTCTCTGACCCTCCACCTTACCAAACATGATATCTTTCTCCAGAGACTGGTCCCTCCTGACAATATGTTCAAAGTGTGAGAGATGAAGTTTGGCATTCCATTCACCAGTAATGATCAATACATCTTGATTCCATGTTTGATCAATTTCAGATTGAAGAAGTTTGTAGAATTCTTCTATTTCATCCTCACTGGCTTTAGTGGTTGGTACATAAATTTGAATAATAGTGATATTAACTTGTCTTCCCTGTAGGCACATGGATATTATCCTATCGCAGAGAGCGTTGTACCTCATGACTGATCTAGATATGTTCTTTTTGATGATGAACGCGACATCATTCCTCCTTAATTTGTCATTCCTGGCATAGTAAATGATGTGGTCGTCAGATTCAAAATGGCCAATATCTGTCCATTTCAGCTCACTAATGCCTAAGTTATTGATGTTTATGCTTTCCATTTCATTTTTGACAGCTTCCATTTTTCCCAGATTCATACATTGTATATTCCATATACCAATCTTCAATGAATGTTTACAGTTCTTTCTCTTCATTTTGAGTTATACCCCATCATCAAAGGAAGGTCCCACATGCTTTTCTCCCATGGGCTTTCCTCCATTCGTGTTATCATGATCAATTCTACTTTGAGGAGTCAGCTCTTCCCCAGTCACATTTTGAGTGCCTTCCCAGCTAAGGGGCTCATTTTCCAGCATTATATCTCTGCTATTCATAGGGTTTCCAGCGACTAAATATTTGGAAGTAATTCATCTCTCTTTCTTCCTAGTCTGTCTTTGTTGCTCATCTGAAACCTGTCCACTGTGAGTAACCCTGCTGGTATTTAAAATAACAGTGGCATAGTGTTCAGAATCACAGCAACTCACATGCCACCACAGTATGACAAACTGACAGACGGGTTGTGGCCATTTGGTTTTAAGTGGAAACTGTCACTTTAAATGGAAGCAGTCCATAGTACCTAATATATTCTTCTGCAACACCATCACTCAGATACATCAATTATTCTACCGTCTTCCTTATTCACTGTCCAATTTTAACATGCATAAGGCTGTTGAAAATAACATAATTTTCACAAGAACATCCACACTTGCAGATAATACTCACTTGACCTGGCTTCAATGGCTGGATGATCAGAACTCAACTAGAAGAAGAACAAAGAGGGAAAAAAGAGTAATCTGATGCAATTTGATGAATTTGACCTACACCTATGATTGCATTAGATCAAAAGAGGGAACAAATCTTTACAGCAGGGCTCATGATCATTCCCATCCCCTCCAGACACAGAGTAGACAGGGATGGACAACTTGGACATTGGCTACCCAAAATGGGAAGGGGGCTACAAAGGCAAGGAGTGACTGGCTTACAAGCTTTCAAGAGGGAGCCTAGATCCAGAGTACATGGGGGAAGGCAGAATCTCCACTGAGTAGTATCCAACCTGTTTGGATGGGGCTGATGAAAGGAGATGGAGATAGGACTCTCATGGTACAACAGTGAATAATTGCTATTAGGACTGACTATGAGTGTTGGAAATTTAAAGGTAGTTGTTTTGTAGAAAAAGGAGAGTGGTTAACTTTGCAGTCCAGGAATGGAGGTCCCTGGGAGAAGCATGGAATGAGGGACCCAGCCCAGAGAAAGAGTGATGCCAGAAATGGAGGCAGAGACAATGACATGGAGAGATGGTGCAGCTAGGGACTCTAGACCC
>NW_006408654.1:6663493-6673226 GCF_000296735.1 Chrysochloris asiatica
TGTAGGCTATACCCTTTGGTTGATTAATGATGCATGGAGGGGATTGCAACCATGGCAATGAAATGATATACAATAGGATGAATGTAAAGTTAATGTTCTCCCACGTAAATTATCACATAATTCACAATAAAACATTAAAAAAATATAATAACATGATTAGGTAAGGTTAACTTGAGTTCTCAAAGTGATATCTTTGTTCTTGAACAAATTAAAGAGTACTTGTATAGCAGAGTTTCTTGACTATTGCTGTGTTGATGGTGAATCTAAGCAAAGTGAAGTCTTTGACAACTTCAGTATTTGCTCCATTTGTCATGTTGTTTATTGGTCCAGTTGTAAGTATTTTTGTTTTCTTAAATTGGAGTGCAACCAAACTGGGGCTGTTCGACTCTTGACTTGTAAGGTTGATATGAGGAGTAATTTACTTAATACCAACAGGATAATTGGTTGGAATCACAGCAAATGACTTTCTGGGAAAGTCATTCTCCTAAATGCAGACTGATTCCCGATTTATTTTGATAGGATCAACAGCTCAGAGGATGCCTCCAGAATTTAATGGAAAGCACAGAACTGATTTCTTTACCTGCATAAATGTAAAGGAGAACAGTGAGAAATTCTGTATTTGTTGACAAGTTGTTTTGAAGTCCCAGAGTTATCTGTTACATTATCGCAAGGTCATATGTACAGTAGCATCCTGTTGTAGCACTGTAGGAGATGCACTAGACTGTGACCTTCAAGGTTGGTGGTTCAAACCCAACAGCTGTTCCTTGGAATCCGAATATAGGATATGATTACTATTTGTTGGAACTGATTTAATAGCACTTAAAAATAACAACCATCCTAAAAAAAACAAAAACAAAAAAACCTTGGAGTTACTTTAAAGTTTAAACTCACAACTGAAAGAATAATTGACTGAATGATTATCATTAAAGTTTATTGACAAAGGAATTGGGTAAGATACAAGTGGTGCCAAAATCGATAATGTATTGGACTTTACTCAGTCACTATTGTTTTAATGACTATATTTTCCTTAATGTAATAAACTTCACTCAGTCATTTATTATTTTAGTGGCAATACTGTCCCTGATAATTTTAAGTTTGACTTACACCAATATTTCTCAGATAGAGATAAATGATATAAGTTTAAAACTTACCTGTGAGTGTCAAAATGCATATTGCTGTTGTTGCTAATTGCTACTGAGCTGATTCTGACTCATAGTAACCCTGTATAGCATTTCTGAGGAGTGCCTGGTGGGTTTGAACTGCTGACCATGTGGTCCAAACTGACTTTGCAGTTCAGTGAGTTATCCTATAGCACCACACATTAAGACATATGTAATAAAATCTTTGAGAATTGATTTCTATGAATCTGTACTTTAAATATTTTCTAGATTGTTGTTATGTGTTAATGTTTTACAACCTTTGACTTCAATCATATATATAAGATTGTTGTCATAATTGTTAATTGCTGTCAAGTGTATTTCAACTCATAGTGATCCTGTATAAGGTTTCTGAGGAGCAACTGGTAAATTTGAACCACTTACCTTGTAGTTCAAACCAACCTTGTAGTCCAGTACATTATCCCATAGTTCCACACCAAGATGAAATTGTTAATGTTCAGCCATTTCAAAAGGTAGCATATGATCAAGAGTCAATGATACTAAAAGAAGAAGTCCAAGGTGTAGTAAAGACATTGCCAAAGAACAAGGCACCAGGAATAGATGGAATGCATATTAAAGTCTTTCAACAAATTGATGCTGCACTGGAGGCAATTACTTATCTGTGCCAAGATATTTGGAAGACAGTTATCTGACCAACTGATAAGAAGAGATCCATACCTGTGCCCATTCCAAAGAGAGGTGACCCAATAGAATGCATAAATCATCAGACAATATCATTAATATAACAATATCATTAATATCACATTCAAGTAAAATTTTGTTAAAGATAATAAAAAAAACTACTACAATCATATATTGAAAGAGAAGTTGCCGAGGTTCAATCTAGATTCCGAAGAGGACATGAAATAAGGGATATCATTGCTGTTGTCACATGGATCTTGGTTGAAAGCAGAGAATACAAGAAAGATGCTTACCTGTGCTTTATTGACTACAAAAAAGCTTTCAACTATGTGGATCAAGCTATGGAAAAAATTGCAGCAAATGAGTATTCCAGAACACTTAATTGTGCTCATGAGGGACCTGTACATAGATCAAGAGGCAGTTGTTTGGACAAAACAAAGGAACACTCAATGGTTTAAAATTAGGAAAGGTGTGTGCCAGTACTGTATTCTTTCACCATACTTATTCAACTTGTATGCTGAGTAAGTAATCCGAGAAACTGGGTTATATGAAGAAAAATGTGGCATCAGGATTTCAGGAAGACTCATTAACAAAATGTGACTGCAGATGATACAACCTTGCTTGCTGAAAGGGAAAAGGACTTAAAATACTTACTGATGAAGATCAAAGGCTGCAGCCTCCAGTATGGGTTGCACCTCAATGTAAATAAAACAAAAATCCTCACAAGGTGACCAATAAACAATATTCATATAAATGTAGAAACAATTGAAGTTGTCATAGCTACATTTTGCTTAGTTCACCCATCAATACACATGGAAGCTGCAGTTAAGAAATCAAAAAGTATTGCATTAGGCAAACCTGCTGTACAATACCTCTTTAAAGTATTGAAGAGCAAAGATGTCACTTTGAGGACTGATGTGTGCCTGATCCAAACCTTGGTATTTTCAATAGCCTCATATGCTTATGAAAGTTGGGCAGTGAATAAGGAAGCCTGTAGAAGAATTGATTCATTTGAGTTATGGTATTGGAGAAGAATATTAAAAGTACCATGGACTGCCAAAATAACAAACCAATCTGTATTGGAAGAAGTACAGCCAGAGTGCTCCTTGGAAGCCGGGAAGACCAGACTTTGTCTCTCATATATCAGACATATTGTCAGCAGAGACCAGTCCCTTGAGAAGGATATCATGTTTAGTAACATAGAGGGTTAGAGAAAAAGAGGAAGACCCCCACCAAGATGAATTGGCACAGTGACAGCTTCAATGGATGCAATCAGCAATGTTTGTGAGGTTGACACAGGATGGGGCAGTTTTTTGTTTGTTTTTTTTCCTTCTGTTGTGCACAGGGTTGCTTTGAGTTGGTACAGACTCAATGGCACCTAACAGCAACAACAATTCTGTCTTAGAATCCTTGGGTGGTCCGAACTGTTTTTGTGATTAGGTGCTAAATAACAGTTTAGAGATTGCAATCCACCCAAAGATTCTGCCTAAAAAATTCTGTCAATTTACTTCTGAAAATGGAAAATAGCCATTGAAAACCCTATGAAGCAAGATGGCTTATTAGGCAGATATACTACATACATCTTTAGCAACAAAGATAAGGAAGACCAAACAAAATAGCTGCAGATGGTAGTCCTGGAAACCTGAGCTTCAGAAGAAGGGGATGGGAAGTGGGTTGGAGGCTTGCTATGATAAAAGCTGAATTTGTTGTTGTTTTTGTTGTTAAGTGCCGTCAGCTTGATTCTGTCTCATAGCCACCTTGTATAGCGGGTCTGAGAAGCAGCTAGTGAGCTTAAACTGCTGGCCTTGCAGTTCAAATTGATCTTGCAGTCCAATACTTTAACCCACAGTACCATACCAGGACTCAAAAAGCTGAATAGGTATGCAAAAAAAAGACAAGACAGGTGAACTGTCAGGCAGCTATCTTGAAATTTGGGGTGCAGCTTGGGAGGCAGATATCTGCTTGGAGGTACAGATATACACATGTGACTGGTTGCAAGAAAAGAGCGATTCTTTCTTTTTACCCATACTCCCCTAGTGACCAGTAGAATGGCTACCCCATGCTACCTCTGTGCATTCCCAGCACAACTCCTGGTCTCTGGGTTATTGGAAGCTCACAGTTGTAAGCCTTGCAGCTGTGAGACACATCATTGTGAGTTTTGTGCTGTAAGATCAGCACTGGACTTTGAACCACAGGTTCAACAGTTCAAACCCACCAGCTGCTCCTTGAAAACCCTACATAGAGTCTCCATGAATTGAAACCAATTCAGTGACACTAACAACAGCACCACTCCTGCACCTGGATTCAGGTGAGCCCTGCTCAAGACATGTAAATCCAGTCCCAGCCAACCCTAGCCTAGCAGGAACACTTCTGGCCTGCAACCTCACCCTTGGCTGCCATCTGAGCATGAAAGGCCCTGATCCCAGGTAGCCTTGGGCATGCTTAATTTCTTATGCATTTGTTGTTGTTTTGTGCCATCCAGTTGGTTCTGACTCATTAGTGACCCTGTATAGGATTTCCAAAGAGAAGCTAGTGAGTTTGAAATGCCACCTTGCAGTTCAAATCAACCTTATGGTCGAGTCTTTATTGTGTGCCCTGAATATAGACTACACCTAGGCCTATGGAGATCTGATAGCACA
Source organism: Chrysochloris asiatica (assembly GCF_000296735.1). NCBI lineage: Eukaryota > Metazoa > Chordata > Mammalia > Afrosoricida > Chrysochloridae > Chrysochloris > Chrysochloris asiatica. The sequence continues at coordinate 6,667,932 of NW_006408654.1, forward strand.
CTGGGTTTACATGTTGGGCTTGAAAACAAGATCAGCAGTTTGAATCTATCAGCCACTCTGAGGGAGAAAGATGAGGCTTTCTATTCTGCAAAGATTTAAAGCCTCAAAAACCCTACATATCATCACTCTGAGTGAGAACCAACTTGAAGACACTTAATAACAACAAAAACTTTGATTCTTGACTTATCCATCTCATACACAGCAACCTACAATGTTTCAGTGGAGGCTTACATGTCCTTGTGTTTTTCAACAGCATTTAAGGGAGTTTGGAGTCAAAGGCAGAGTAGGAAGAAAGGCCTTGCTGATTAACTTTTGAAAATCAGCCATTGATAATTTTTTTCAGTTCACAATGGTCACTCCACAACCAGTTGTGGGGATGGCTCAAGACTGTGAAGCATTTCTTTCCATCTTTCATGGAGTCATCATAAGTAAGTCTGACTTGACAGCAGTTAACAGACATTATGAGATAAGCACTTGACCACAAGGTCTGTTTGAATCGCAAAGTCGGCGATTCAAACTCATCAGCTACTCCTCAGAAACCATACGCAGGGTCGCTATGAGTAGGAACTGACTTGTTGTTGTTGTTAAGTGCCATTGAGTCAGTTCCGACCCATAGTGACCCTATCTAGGGTTTCCGAGGAGCAGCTGGTGAGCTTAAAGAGTGGACCTTGCAGTTCAAACGGCTTTGCAGTCTGGCGCGTTAACCCACATAGCCACACCAGGAAATGACTTCTTGTTGTTGTTAGGTGCCATCAAGTCGGTAGCGACTCATAGCAACCTTATGTACACCAGAACAAAACACTGCCAGATCCTGGGCCAACCTCACTAGTACTGTTTCCACGCTTGAGTTCATCAATGCTGCCACTTGGCTAATCCATCTCTTTGGGGGTCTTCCTCTTTTTCTCTAACCCTCCACCTTACCAAACATAATATCCTTCTCCAGCGACTGCTCCTTCCTGACAATATGCTCGAAATATGAGAGGCGAGGTTTAGCCATCTTGGCCTCCAAGGAGCATTCTGGGTACACTTCTTCCAAAAGGAACTGACTAGACAACACTTAATAACCACAATAGCAACCATAGGACCCATCCACTGATATTTTTGTAAAGTTCCCCCAGGTGATACAATTATGATCACCAATGCCCTAAAGCACATGAAAATTAGTAAGAAAAGCATTTAAACCAACAAATAGTCTTCCCAAATAGATCCAAATTGACACTGCGTTTTTCTGGAGGAAAATTATTATTGAGGTCCCCTTTTAATATTATTTATACCACCTTGATGTAAAAGGTTCAGAAACAAAGATCCATGCAAGCTCACATTAAACTGTTTCTGCCACTGTCTCTAAACACAGGCAAAATAAAAAAGACACAACTGGCCCGTATTACACCTGCTCCGTTCCCTCTGGATACATTTGAGGATGAAATTCTGGTACTTATATGTAGCACAGGTTGAATAAGGAGTGCATGAAGTGAAGTGAAGTGAAGTGAGAGGCAACAGTTTTAAGTGAGAATGAAGATCTGGAGCATGGCAGTTGGCAAAACTATTAGAAACTAAGTCCCATACAGTGTTTTTAATAGTGAAAGGAGCTCTGGTAGCGTAGTGGTTACGAATCGGGCTGCGAACCTTAAGGTCAGCAGTTCGAAACTACCAGCCGCTCCGCGGGAGAAAGATGAGGCTTTCTACTCCCGTTAAGATTTACACCCTTGGAAACCCTGTACAGGGTCGCTATGGGTCGGAACCGACTCGATGGCACTTCACAACAACAACAACAACAAGCTACTACAAAGTCTGAACATACTTGTTCTCAGGTCATTTTATAAAGGGAAATTAATGAAGTCATCTTAAGTAAATATTAGTAAAACAAAAAAGCACCTTCTTGAATCCTAAGAAAAGTAAGCATTAGGAAACTTACTTTTTCATTTCCATGTAGATTTAGATGAGTTTGTGGAGTTTCTCCATACAATCCCAGGTGTAGTGGAAGCAGCTCTTTTTATTAACATGAGTGAGTTAATGCGCCAGACTGCAAAGCCGTTTGAACTTCAAGGTCCTCTGTTCAAGCTCACCAGCCGCTCCTTGAAAACCCTATACAGGGTCACTATGGGTCGGAATTTACTCGATGGCACTTCACAACAACAACAACAACAGGGGATATTAATAGCACAAGGCTTCTCCTCCAACTCTAGGGGGACCCTGTTTCCAACAACCCATGCTCTCACCACGTACCTTCTCTGTGATAAGAGTTATGGGGACCATGATGAAATGCAGAGCATAAACACTGTCTTAAAGAGTTATACTTGTGCAACTTTGGAGGGTGGTCACAATGAGAAAATATGGGCCCAGCATTGCCATGCCTTTCTACATTTCAGCAGAAGCCAAAATGAGAGTTTCTTTGTGAAACTCTCTAATTTATAATAGCTAGTAGAGATACAACAAAAGAAATTTATGTTAATATTAGTCTTAAAGCATCCAGATTGAGGTCTTTGGGGATAGAGATACAAGACAAATGAGGCTGTGACTTTAGTAATCAATTACGTCTCCATGGTCCTTCATCCAAGCTATTCTACTAGCTCCTCACTCAATATGCCTTTCTTCCATCCTAATCACAGAGCAAATTAGCATTCCTACTGCTTTCCCTTTAGCTCATTTTCTCTCCAATACTTCTTCCAAAACTGTGTCTTATATGTGGGTATGCCGTTTCCTTACTGAAGTGTACCTGCATCCTTTAGAAACTAGTAGAGTCCTTTGTACTTATAATTCCAAAGGAAGTACACGCTGAATATAGATTGCCATCTTTAATCTAAAAAATGCCATGATGTAGATGCTATTATGTTTCCTACTTTACAAATGGGGAAGCTAAAGCTTAGACATCATGTAATCTATACAAATTCTGCCAATAAATGGCAAAGCTGAAAGTTTTTTTACTCCAGGGACTGTGCTTTATGGATGACATTCTGCCTAATGTCTTTTCCACATTATCAATTTTACCATGTTTAGGATAATGGAAAACTAAGCATTCCAAAAGTAATATAGTACATTGAATATACTACCTGATTTCTAATGTCAATGGGCTGCAGTTGAATTAAAAAATCTTTTGCATAGTAATTTTATTGCTACAACATTGTATTAGCATTACTGCCTCAGTACTAACAAATAAGCTCTTTTAGAATAGTTTAGTAACACTTCCAACAACTTATATTTAAACAAGAGTGTGATCATCCAATGCTCTTCACAAACAACCATCTCAAATAAAGGGACATTTTAATAAAATGAAGAATTCCCTGCCTCCTCTGACCAAAACACAGATACCATGCAAATAGATAATGCTATTTAAATGAGGCAGAATGGGAAATTACTTTGGATGTATACCTATCTTGTTGCCTTTATGTGGAAAATTCTGATTCTAGAAAATAGATTATGTTGTACATACTTTTATAAATTTTATAAAATTGAATTTTGAATAAAAATAGAAGAAAACTACTATAAAGGTGTACTAAGAATATTTTATTTAATATGCAAAGGAAAGAAAACACAGAATGTTTTGTAATTAAACTAGAAAATCAGTTTTTTTTTTCTGAAATTTCTATTTCATGTATAGACTTCTAAGAATTTAAAAAGAAGCCTTGAAAATTTTTCATTCAATAATATATCATTATAATATCTGACTTATTGTCACCAAACTTTGCCTTTATTTTGAATTTATAGCCCATTTTGTTCTCTCTTAAGAGTAGTTTGACTCTGAACACATTTGTCTTCTCTAGCCAAATACAGAAATGTCACACAATATAGATCTTTTGGGCCCTAGAATTTTATTTTTCCCAGTTTTCCACAAATTTTGTTTCAATGACAGAAATCTTGAAGCTAGAAATTAAAGCAGCATTTGAGTCCTAGAAATGCCATTATTAATTTGATTCCAAAGTTATGGGCAATTTTACTACTGTATATTTTCTGGGCTCTGAAGTATGCTTTCTATATAAATATTTCTAAGAATTTACAAATGGATTTATAATTTAAGACAAATGAAAAAGATTGCTTAATAAGTGTGCAGAATATTCAGTCATTCTGGTGTTTGTCTTGATTTCTAATCCAAACATTGATAACAAGCAAACATTTTGAACCAAAAATCTTCTTTAAATTTTTAGACAATTAAAAAAAAAAAAAACTACAGGATTTCCAGAAGAATATTAAGAAATAATAAAAATTACATTTTATAATTATTTCTTGGCAAGAAATTTTCTTTTAAAGATTCATTGATATTAAAGCTACTAAAAAATAATGCTCAAATAGATAGTACCTTTCAGCAAGCATTTTTTTTTTTTTGCAAAAATATTATTGACAAAGTAATCACTTACTGAAATGTTATTTGAATTCATATAAATTCTAAAACTTTACATCATCTGAATTTGAAAGTTAGCTAAACAAGAGAAAGTTGAGCTGGTAAGAATGTCAATAATTGAACAAATTAGAGTTGAAAATTGAGTAATAGCTAACAGTAGACCTGAAGCTTTATCTTAACAGGCAAAAATATAAATTAAAAAGTTACAGGGATTGAAAATATTTTTTCTTATTTGTTGTTAGGTGCCATCGAGTCAGTACCAACCCATAGCGACCTTATATGCACAGCAGAACAAAACACTGCCCAATCCTGAGCCAACTTCACTATTGTTGCCATGCTTGAGTCCATCAATTCTGCCACTTGGCCAATCCATCTTTTTGGAGGTCTTCCTCTTTGCCTCTGACCCTCTACCTTACCAAACATGATATCCTTCTCCAGCGACTGCTCCCTCCTGACAATATGTCCAAAGTATAATAGATGAAGTGTAAATAAGTACCATGAAAGAATACAACCTTGTCACACGCCTTTCTTAATTTTAAACCATTCAGTGTTCCCATGTTCTGTTTGAACAGTTGTTCAGGTCCAGGCCTCTTGGTCCAGGTACAGATTCCTCATGAGCACAATTAAGTGTTCAGGAATACTCAGACTTCTCAATGTTGTCCATAGGTTGTCATGATCCACACAATCAGAAGCGTTTGCATGGTCAATAAAGCACAGGAAACATCTTTCTGATATTCTCTGCTTTCAGCCAAGATCCATCGGACATCAGCAATGATATTCCTCGTTCCGCGGCCTCTTCTGAATCCGGTTTGAACCTCTGGAAGTTCTCTGTGAAAGTATGATTGTAGCCGTTTCTGTATTACCTTGAGCAAAACTTTACTCGCTTGAGACATCAAAGAGATTGCCCGATGATTTCTGCATTCTGTTGGGTCACCTCTCTTTGGAATGGGCACAAATAT
>NW_006408654.1:6675525-6676288 GCF_000296735.1 Chrysochloris asiatica
ACCAGCCGCTCCTTGGAAACCCTATACAGGGTTGTTATGGGTTGGAACTGATTCAACTGCACTTAACAACAACATCATTAAGAAGTCTTGGTGTGGCACTGTGGGTTAATGTGTTGTACCACAAGCTCAGTTTGAACCACAAGGTTGGCAGTTTAAGCTCACCAGGCATTGCTGGAAACCTTATACAGGGTTGCTGTGAGTCAGAACCAACTCAGTGGCACTAACAACAACAATTAATAGTGATACTTACTGAGCGGTAGTACTAGAGCTTTACAGTTAACTGTGATTGCCCTTTGCCTAAGACTACAGAGCTGAAGTAAGTCCTGGTGTGGCACTATGGGTTAATGTGCTGGACTGCAAATTCGATTTGAACTGCAAAGTCGGTGGTTCAAGCTCACCAGGTGCTCCTTAGAAATCGTATACAGGTTTGCTATGGATCTGAACCAACTCGACAGCCCTTAGCAACAGTAACAACCCAGAACTGAAGAGGCAAAAGCTATGTTTGTGTACTTGATTTTAAAGATTGCATTATCAGAGGTGGTTTGAATAGTTCAAATCTCCTTATTTCCTGCTAATTCTGTGCTACACACAGATATCTGTAGATATTTGAGTAATATGTTACATTGAATGAGAAAGCAGTTGAGGCCAATCAGGAAAAATATTATCATAGAAAGGAAGGCAAAAAGAAACTAAAGAGGGAATGAATGAATAAAGAAAAGAAGAAAGAGAAAGAAAGAATGAAAGCTAGAAAGAAAGAAAGAAA
>NW_006408654.1:6676938-6678142 GCF_000296735.1 Chrysochloris asiatica
TCAGCAGTATGAACCCACCAGCTACTCTTCAGGGGAAAGGTGTGGTAGTCAACTTCTGTAACGATTACAGCATTGAAACCTTACAAGACAATGCTATTCTTCCCTGTAGGATTATTATCAGTTGAAATTGACTTGATGGCATTGTGTATGATTTGTGTGTGTGTGTGTGTGTGTGTGTGCAGGATGAAATGGGCTTCATGGGCACTTGGATGTTAATTGAAAGACTGTTTGGATTCACCCAGAGATGCATCAAAAACAGGACTAGCAATCTATGTTTTAAAAAAATAGACAGTGAAAACCCTATGTAGCATAGTTCTACTTGACATACATGAGATCACAGTGCATTGGAATTAAACAATGACAACTGGCTTTGGTTCAGTACTATTAAGGAAAAACAATACAGGATAAGTAGTATTCCAGCACTAAAAGAGAAGGTATTTGTCACCTAGGTCTGATGGAGAGAAAGGGGCAATTACATGACCTTGTGCTGCAGGAGAAGTCTCTTGATAAAAGTGGTGGTCTTTAGTGGAATAATGTAACGACTGAAAACCATGACTGGCATGGAGAGACTGGTGAGATTAAGGGAAATAATCTGACCTTGCCTTCTATTTATCCTCCATTTTCTTATATGGGATGAACACAACAGGAAGCCAGAAGTCAGGAGAGACTGTTCAATGAATTCACAGAGGTTAGTTTGCCAAGACACAGAACACAGTGATAAAGTGTGTTGTTGTTCTTCTTCTTAGGTGCCATCAAGTAGGTACTGACTCATGACGACCCTATGCACAACAGAAGGAAACACTGCCTGGTCCTGGACCAACCTCGCAACTGTTGCCACACTTGTGCCCTTGATTCTGCCTCTATGCCAATCCATAGTGCTGGGTGTCTCCCTCTTTATCTCTGACCCTCCACCTTACCATGCTATTCTTCTCCAGGGATTGGTCCCTCCTGACAATATGTCCAAAGTATGAGAGGCAAGGTTTGGCCATCCTGGCCTCCAAGGAGCACTCTGGCTGCACTTATTCCATCATAGATCTGTTGGTTCTTTTGGCAGCCCATGGCACTTTCAATATTCTCCTCCACCACCATAATTCAAAAGCATCAATTTTTCTACGGTCTTCCTTATTCTTTGTCTAGCTTTTGCATGTGTATGAGGTTATTGAAAATACCATGGCTTGGATCAGGCGCACCTTAGTCCTCAAGC
>NW_006408654.1:6679330-6682412 GCF_000296735.1 Chrysochloris asiatica
ATCTTTGCACATTTTGTTGTAATATTTGATTTTGTCTTCTTAAGATTACCTTTGAAATTTTCTGTTCGGCTCTTATACCTCATCATTTCTTCCATTTGCTTTAGCATCTCTATGCTGGAGAACAAGTTTTAGTGTCTCTTCTGATATCCATTTTGATTTTTTCCTTTCTTCTTAATGACTTTTTGCTTTCTTCCTATATGGTGTTCTTGATGTCATCCCACAACTCTTCTGGTCTTTGGTCCTTAGTGTTCAATGTATCAAATCTGTTTTTCAGATTATCTCTAAATTCAGGTGGTATATAGTCAAAATCATATTGTGGCCCTCATGTACTTCTTTTCATTTTCTTCGTCTTCAATTTGAATTTGCATATGAGCAATTGATGGTCTTTTCCACAGTCTGCCCTGGCCTTGTTTTCACTGATGATATGGAGCATTTCCATTGTTTCCTTTTGCATATGTAGTCAGTCCAGTTTCTGTGTATTCCATCTGGTGAGGTCCATATGTATAATTGTCTCTTATGTCATCTACAGAAGGGATTTAAAATGAACAAATAATTGATTTTGCAGAATTCTATCATGTAATCTCCAGCATCATTTCTATCTCCAAGGCCATATTTTGCAACTATTGATCCTTCCTCTTTGTTCCCAACCTTTGCATTCCAATCACCAATAATGATCAATAAATCTTGGTTGCATGTTTGATCGATTTCAGATTGAAGAAGTTGGTTGAATTCTATTTCATCCTCACTGGCTTTAGTGGTTGGTGCATAAATTTTAATAATAGTGGTATTCACTGGGCTTCCCTGTAGACACATGGATATTATCCTATCACAGACAACGTTGTACCTCATGACTGATCTGTATATGTTCATTTTGACAAGGAATACATCACCATTCCTCTTCAGTTTATCATTTTGGCATACTAAGCTATGTGGTTGTTGGATTCAAAATGGCCAATACCAGTCCATTTCAGCTCACTAATGCTTAAGATACCAATGTTTATGTATTCCATTTCTTTTTTGATGTTTTCCAATTTTCCAAGATTCGTACTTTGTACAATCCATTTTCTGATTATGAATGTATATTTACAATTGTTTCTCTTCATTTTGAATTGTGCCCCATCAGCAAATGAAGGTCCCACGGGCTTTTCTCCCACCAGCTTTACTCCATTCGTGTCATCATGGTCAACTCTATTTTGAGGAGGCAGCTCTTTCCCAGTCACATTTTGAGTGCCTTCCAACCTGAGGGGCTCATTTTCCAGCACTATATCTGTCAGTGTTTCCCTGCTAGTCATAAGGTTTTCAGTGACTAAATATTCAGTAGGTTGTCACTCCTTCTTCCTAGTCTGTCATTCTTTGGAAGCTCATCTGAAACCTGTCCACCTGGGTGACCCTGCTGGTATTTAAATTACCTGTGGCATAGCTTCCAGAATCATGACAACTCACAAGCCACCACAGTACCACCCACTGACAGATGAGACACTTCTTTTGTTAGCTGCTGTCAAATTGGTTCCCATGCATGTTGGTAGATTGAAACAATCCCAGATCCTATACCATTCCCACAATTGCTCCTGTTTGCAGTCACTATGTCCATCTTATTGAGTGTCTTACTCTTTTTTACTGAGTTATCACTTTACGAAGCATGAAGTCCTTCACCTTCATTGCTATGGTTACAATCCCCTCCATGCATCATCAACCAACCAAAGGGGATACACTATAAGCCTGCCCCCCAGTCGGTCATCAGCACACAGCCCCTTTCCCTCTTTGTGTCTAAAGTCCCCAACTGATCATCTCTCCACTTCATCGTCTCTGCCTCCACCTCAGGCATCACTGTTTCTCTGGGTAGGGTCCCGCTCTATGCTCTTCTCCCTTGATGGTCCATCTTACTATATTTCTTAATGTCAACTACCATATTTTAGGTAGAACTTCTTAAACTAATTGCATGACAGCCTCACAATGAGAGTGGGCAACTTTGAATAGAAAGGCAGTTTTCTGTCATATGGCTCTACAATTTCTGTTTTCACAATTATGTATTTAATAATTTATGCAAATTCAGTTTTATTAATACTAAAATCTATTTTAAAGAGTCTGATGACAATGTTATTTTGTTGTTAAGTGCCGTGGAGTCAGTTCTGATTCAAAGCGATCCTGCATAGGGTTTCTGAAGAGTAGTTGGTGGGTTTCAACTGCCAACCTTGTGGTTTGCAGTTCAGTGCTTATACTACAGTACCACACCAAGAGTCTATAATGCACATATTTGTATGTAATTTGCAAAAAAAAAAAAAAGTTTTTATTTAATCCATAATACCACATAATAAAATACTCATGCCCCAATTTGTGAATGAGCAAACTAAATTTCAGAGTATTATTAGTTTTGCTGAGCCTACACAATTACATTTAAACTCAGATCTCTTCTATATGGTTCACTCTTCTATATTGAACTGAATTCCAATTGATATTCCCTTTAAAAGGCTTTATCTGCATGAAAGTAGGTATGTTGTTCTTGTTTATGTTGGCTGTCTATTCTGACTCATGGTAACTCCATATGTACAGAGTAGAAACTGTTCTCTCAGACTGTCAAAGCTGTGACTTTCAGAAGAACAATACCAGGCTGTCTTCTGTGATACTTTTAAGTGGATTTGAACTCCAAACTTTCAGCTAATAGTCAAGTGCTGAACAATGGAACACAACCCAGGGATTCCCAAAGTAGGTGTAACAAACTAAAGTATTTTACACACTCTTGTATTGTACTGCTTCAGAACTGTCAAATTAAGTTAAGCCACATGAATGTACCATTTTTGACAGTGAACAAATTCAATCTCTGTAATTCTCTATGACCAAATGAAATATATAGAAATACGGGTGCAAAAAATGAACAAACTATCCATGTAACAACACTCACAACTCAGCTGAGTTTGATAATTCATTGCAATGGTCATACAAACCTCAGACACCATGCTCACAGTTATGGGGGGTTTTATGGAAGCTAACAGGTTACTATTTGGGGTCAGAAATGAACACAGCACAGTTCCTAGTCAGGACAGTCTCTCCTCAGCCTTGACCAAAGACAGGCCATCATGACTTT
>NW_006408654.1:6696142-6697078 GCF_000296735.1 Chrysochloris asiatica
AAGAAGAAAAAAAAAAAAATCAAACCAAATAGAACACACATCTGCATCCCCCGGACACCGTTCAAACCAATGAGAAAAAGCCAACCAAATAGTCTGCGCATCTGCGTCTCCCATATAGGTTTCCACGGAGTTGCTGGTGAGCTTGAACCACCGACCTTGCAGTTCAAAAGGCTTTACAGTGGCTCCTTAACCCACCGCGCTACGCCAGGATGCCTCTCCAACCAGTGAGAGAAAGCCGAACAAATGGAACGCACATACGCGTCTCCTGTATAAGGTTTCCGAGGAGCCGCTGGTGAGCTTGAACCACCGACCTTGCAGTTCAAAAGTATTGGCGGCATGACATCTTAACCCACAGAGCTACACCAGGACCCCTCTCAACCTAGTGCAAAAAAGACCGACCAAATACGCGTCTCAGCTTGGGCTGAGTGTGTGTGAGTTCCTGGCAGAGAAAACTGCCAGCGGTGAGGGTGGGTCTTGGCCACTAGGGTATGCCCCTATCTCTATTCACCGAATGTAGGTGGGCAAACCATGAGTGCACCTATTACCCTACACCAAAGAAAAAAATAAAATCAGACCCACAGAAAATCGGCAGAGTATACAGTGCACATTTTTTTTTTCCTCTTTCTTTTCCAAGGTTCCTGCTTATTTCTTCCCACCACCTGGGTTTGCCCAGGATGTGGCCTCAGGCCTCCGTGCCTGGCCGGTGGATCCAATAGTACGGGATTTTCTGCCTCAGCTCCAAATTCCACAGGCTATAAGTTCTCAAACCTTTAAACTATTCCTTTCTCTGTGGGTCCAAGCCTTGGAGCCCCGTCCTGCCTCTTTCTTGCCTGGAATTCCAAGTTATTGTTGACAGTGACCTTCACTACACCTTCACCCTAGCCGCCATCAAGCCCTGCCTCCTTCCTGTATTATATTCTTGATGTTAACCTCCAA
>NW_006408654.1:6698454-6700532 GCF_000296735.1 Chrysochloris asiatica
ATAATTAGAAGTCTCTTTATTGTGAAGTTCTCAATTCATCCAAATTGATTTATGGATTCAACATAAATCTTTACAGAATATTATCATGATGTTGTTGTTAAGTGCCATTGAGTCAATTCCAACCCATAGCGACCCTGTATAGGGTTTCCAAGGAGAAGTTAGTGAGCTTGAACCACCGACTTTGCTGTTCAAACGACTTGCAGTCTGACGCATTAGCCCACAGCACCACACCAGGATTCTCATGATAGTGTTACTGATATTAACAAGTTGATTGTAATATTTATTAGAAAATGCAAAGGGCACAAAAAAATAAAAACAATTTTGAAAAAGAAAAAAGCTGTAGGTCTTAAACTACCTATTTTCAGAACATATTGGAAAATGATAGGAGACAAATCAGAAAGTATAAAGATAGGCATATGGAACAATGGGAAACAATAGGCAACCAATAAATAAATCCTTGTATTTGTGATCAATTGATTTCCACAATAATGCAAAGGATGTTCACTGGAGAAATTTTCAATAAAATATCTAGGTCTTATTTTTATTCACAAGCAAAAATAAATAAATAACTTAGAACCTTAATGTATAGAATATATAAAAATAGACCCAAGGTAAGTACTGAAACTATACAACTTTTAGCAAAAATTGAAGAAAAGAGATCATCTTCATACCTTTAGGTTATGCAAACAGCTTTTAAATATGGTACCAATGTCACAATCAATAATAAGAAAAATCAATCATCTAAAGTACAACAACGTTAAATTTTTTTGTATTTCAGCAATCAATGTTAAGAACATAGAAAACCAAACCACTTGTAGGAAATATTTTCAAAGTATTTATCTCATAAAAGATGTATATCCATAATACATTAAAAAAAAAAATTCTTTCAAGTTGAAAACTAAGAGGAAAAAAATAAAAGTTAACTGCCATCATTTTGAATAGACATGTAGCCAAATAAGTTAGGTTGCAACTAGTAAACATAAGGAGCTCTGGTGGCATAGGTGGTTACAAGTTGGGTTAAAAGATCAGGAGTTCAAATCCACCATCAGTTACTTCTCAAGAGTAAAATGTAGGATTCTATTCCTATAAAGATTTACAGCCTCAGAAACACTCTATAGCAATGCTATGAGTTAGAACCAATTCAATGGAAAACAACAATAGTAAGCATAGTAAAGTAAACTCAACATTATTAGTCATTAGGGAAATGCAAGTTGAGTTCACAATATGATACTACTATACACTTATCAGAATGACTAGAATGACCACATTGAGACAGCAATACCAAGTTTTAGAAGGGACATTGAGAAACCGGGACCCTCTCATATTGCTGATAGAAATGAGGACTTGAATAGCCATTCTGGAAATCGATTGGAAATGTCTTAATAATTGTATTATTATGAATCAGCAATTCCACTCACATGAGGCAGTTGTTGTTGTTTTTTTTTTGTTTTTTTGGTTTTTTTTATTCCATTGTCTTTTATTTTCATTTCCTACAAAAGTTTTGAAGACTCCTTGTAGGGATTTTATATCCAAAAGTATTAAAATATAAAGCCTATGCAAAAACTTGTTTATAAGGGTTAGTAGGTGAATTGTTCAAAATGGTCTCAAACTGAAAAAAATCCAATGTTCAACTATTGAAATATAAACAAAAGAAAGTATATGTAGACAATGGAATAGGAACTCTGGTACCGTAGTGGTTATGAGTCAGGCTGCTAACCTCAAGGTTAGCAGTTTGAAACTACCAGCTATTCCATGGGAGAAAGATGAGAATATCTGCTCCTGTGAAGATTTACAGCCTTGGAAACTCTATGCAGGGTCACTATGAGCCAGAACCAACTACATGGCACACCATCACCACCACTAACAGACAATGGAAAACTGTCCAGCAACACAAAGAATAAACCACCAACACCTGCTACAACATGGATGAACTTCAAACAGATTGTACTAAGTGAAAGAAGCCAGTCATAATAACCGTTTTAGTGAACTAATTCAATTACAATAAAGTTTAAAGAAATACATTCCAATGTAGACAGAAAGCAGATGAATGGCTGTCTGGGTATAAAAGGAAGAGTGGG
>NW_006408654.1:6700807-6703628 GCF_000296735.1 Chrysochloris asiatica
AACTTGGACATTGGCTACCTAAAGTGGGGGAACTATAAAAACAGAAAGTGACTGGCTTACAAGTTTTCTAGAGGGAGTGTAGTTTCAGAGTATGTAGGGGAAGGTAGAATCCCCACTGAATAGTTTCTATCTCCTGTAGGTGGGTCTGGTGAAAGGAGATAGGGATAAGATTCTTGAGATTCAATAGTGAGTAATTGTCACAACTGTAAAGGTAGACATCTTTTAACAGACAGGGGAAGTAGTTAATCTTAGAGTCCAGTAATAGAGGACCCTGGGACCATCAAGGGAGACTAGCACAAGCAGAATGTGGGACCCTATCGAGACAAGCAGTGACAACAGAGATGGAGGCAGAGATGAGGACATAGAGAGATGGAACAGCTGAGGACTCTAGACTCCTGGGAAGAAAGGGCTATGTGCTGGCAGCCAGGAGGCAGGCTTGCAGAATATGCCCTTTGGTTGTTTAAATGATTAAATATTCCTGAGTGTTTTCAATGCATGGAGGAGACAGTAATCATTGCAGTGAAATGATGAGTGTAAAACCAATGTTCTCCCATGTAAGCTATCACTAAATTCACAATAAAAACTTTAAAAATTTTTTCAGCTAAAGTGCAATAAATATTTAGAAAAAAAATAATAAAAAGACATGTACTTTTAATATTTTTAGCAATGGAACTTTCTTTCACTTAATCACTTTTACTTTTTGTACTTGAAGTTGATTATTCCAAATAGAAGTAATTTCCAAGCTCTTGTCCTCTGAGAAACATTTTTAATACTCAATTATCTTGCAGAAATCATAGATCTCCAAGGTAACGACTCTTTTTCTGCAAAGAGACCCATAAAAACAATGATTAATTTTCTCATGTTAAAGCAGAGTTACTAGTTGTTAAAAATGCAAATTTTTATATTTTCCTCTCATACTTAATTTTGTACCTTCAGGAAATGCTATGAAAGGTCCACAATTTATTACTTTACCACACCTAAGACCTTTGTTGTTATCTATTAATTGCTACAAAATTGCAGTGTTCCAGTCTGTACTATATATACTCCAGGAGACCTTAAGGCCTCTTTAGGCCATTATTCTGTGATCCTCAGTAAAGAATTAAAGAAAACAAATATCCTCACCCCCTGAACTAATGAACACCATCCATATAAATGGAGAAAAGATTGAAGCTGTCAGAGACTTCATTTTGTTCAGATCAACCATCAACACTCATGGGAGCTTGTTGTTGTTGTTGTTATGTGCCATTGAGTTTGAACCAACTCATAGTGACCCTACACAGAATAGAAGGAGACACAGCCTGGTCCTAGGCCAACCTCACAATTGTTTCTATGCCTGAGCCCATTGCTACTGTGCCAATCCATTTTGTTGGGGATCTGCCTCTTTTTCTCCAACCCTCCACTTTACCAAACATGATATCCTTCTCCAGGTACTGTTACCTCTTTATAATATGTTTGAGGTGTGAGAAGCAAAATTTGGCCATCCTGATTTCTAAGGAGCATTCTTACTATACTTTTTCCAACACAGAGCTGTTTGTTCTTTTGGAACTTCATGGTATTTTCAGTATTCTTCTCTGATACCATAACTCAAATGCACTAATTCTTTTATGGGGTTCCTTATTCTCTGTCCAGCTTACACATACATACAAAGTTACTGAAAATATGATGACTTAGGTCAGGCTCACATTAATTCTCAAACTGACATCTTTACTATTGTGCACTTTTAAGAGGTCATATGTAGCAGATTTGCCTAATGCAATACGTTCTTTGAATTATTGACCGCTGCACCCTTTAGTGTTGATGGTAGAGCTGAGTAAAATGAAGTCTTTTACAACTAAAATCATTTCTCCATTTATATGGAAAATCCACACAATCGAAAGACTTTGCATAGTCAATAAATACAGGTAAACATCTTTCTGGTATTCACTGCCTTAAGACAAGATTCATCTGACCTCAACAATGAATCCCTCATTCCACAACTTCTTAATCCTGGTTTAACCGCTGGAATTTGTCTGTCAATATATGGTTGCAGCCATTTTTGTATTATCTTTTGTAAAACTATAGTTGCATGGGATATCAATGATATTGTCTATTGATTTTCACATTCTGTTGGGTCACCTCTCTTTGAAATGAGCCCAAATAGGGTAGCTTATCGGTCAGTTGGTCAGGTAGTTGTCTTCCAAATTTCTGGGCGTAGATGAGTGAGTGCCTCCAGTATCACATCAGTTTGTTGAAGGATTTCAATTTGTATTTCATCTATTCCCAGGGCCTTGTTCTTTGTCAATGCCTTCAATACACCTTGGACTTCTTCCTTTAGGATCATTGACTCTTGACAATATGCTACCTTTTGAAATGGTTGAATATCGACCATTTCTCTTTAGTAAAGTGACTCTGTATTCCTTCCAACTCCTTTAGATGTTTTCTACATAATTCAACATTTTGCCCATAGAATTCTTCGATACCACAAGTCCAGGTTTGAGATTTTTCTTCCATTTCCTCAGCTTGAGAAATGCTGAGTGTGTCCTTCCTTTTTGGTTTTCTAAGTTTAGGTCTTTGCGCATCTAGTTATAATATTTGACTTTATCTTCTCGAGCTGATCTTTGAAATTTTATATTCAGCTCTTGTACCTCCTCATTTCTTCCATTTGCTTTAGCATCTCTATGCTGGAGAGCAAGTTTCAGCGTCTATTCTGACATCCATTTTGACCTTTTCCTTCTTTCTTGTCTTCTTAATGACTTTTTGCTTTCTTCGTGTATGATGTTCTTGATGTCATCCCACAACTCTTCTGGTCTTCTGTCTTTAGGATCTAATGCATAAAATCAGT
>NW_006408654.1:6708151-6719962 GCF_000296735.1 Chrysochloris asiatica
TCTTTCTTTCTTTCTTTCTTTCTTTCTTTCTTTCTTTCTTTCTTTCTTTCTTTCTTTCTTTCTTTCTTTCTTTCTTTCTTTCTTCTCTCTCTTCTCTCCTTTTCCCACAATTATAGACTACAATATTCTGTCTGGGTTTTTTTTGTATTTTTTTTTGGTGGGGGCGTTATTTGTTTCTTAGTTTTTTCAAGGGGTTTTCCCTTGCTGTTGTTGTTTTTTCTTTAGTTCTATTGGTTTTGTTCCCTCATTTGGTCAGACAGTTCTGTATCCTGAATATAATTATGATTCTATGAATCTGTGCTGTTGCTGAACTCAGGGTATGTCGCTGTAGGATCAGGACTGAACTGTGGACCACAAGATCAGCAGTTCAAATCCATCAGCTGCTCCTTAGAAACCCTATACATGGTTGCTATAAATTGGAACCAGCTCCATGGCACTAAACAGCAACAACAACTGTTGCTAGCTACTTGTTGAGTAGTCTCCAACTCCTGGGGATTCCAAAACTACTGAACGAAACTTTCCTCAGTCCTGCATCATCCTTTCTCCAGAATGATTCATCTACTTTGTCAATCTATCTCACCTCAGGGTCTTCCATTCTTCTGTAATTAGTCATTTCTTCTGAAAAGAAGCCAAAATTGAATATTGGTATTTGATATATTCATGGAAAATTTCTTATTATTGTAGCTTTAAATTTTGTTTCTTTTTATTTTATATTACTTCCTTTTGAATTGCTTGTCTGCTACATTTTTTCTTGTTTTTTGTTTTTTATTTTTCTAATTATGCTCTGAAGTCTTGAAGGTGTAGTGAATTACACAGTGAGCTGGTAACCAAAGGGTCATACCCGCTACTCTGAGGGAGAAGATGAGGCTTTCTGTTCCCATGGAGATTTGGTGGTATCGGTGGTTGTGTGCCAACTCATAATGACCCTGTATAGGGTTTTCAAAGCTGCACATCTACGGGAGTAAAAAGCCTTATCTTTTTCCTGTATAGCAGCTTGTGAATTCCAACTGCTGTTCAACACATACCCCACTTCATTACCAGGACTTTTCCTGTAGAGATTTACGTTCTCTGAACCCTTTACAGGCTCAACTCAATGTTTAATATTGTTGTTGTTGTTGAGTTGGTTCCAAATCACAGTGACCCTTAATAGGGTTTCTGAGTAGTGGCTAGTTAGTTTGAACTGCCAAACTTGTCGTCCAGTGCTTATCCTACAGTGCCACAACAGGACCCCCAACTTTAACCTTTAAGTTTTCTTTAAATCCCTTAGTAAAAGGACTGCCCCAATTTTATAAAATAGCATGAGTTTTTTTTTTTTTTTTTTTTTTTTAAATTTAGTACACAGGTTTTCTCTTTTCTGAACCAGTTCACATCTATTTTTACCACTTTCTCTTTCTAATCATTTAAATATCATATTATTTATATTAAAAAATTAACCTATTTGTTCATGGTATTTCATAAGAAACCAGCAGTTTTGCACTTTGCCTTTTAAATTTGTTTCACCTGAAAATCTTTTTAATATATACATATATGTATATAGATAGATAGATAGATAGATGTGGTGTAGTTTGTGTTCCGTGGAGTCGGGTAGACTCATAGCTACCCTGTATAGGGTTTCTGAGGCTGTAAATCTTTACAGAAGCCCAAAACCTTATCTTTCTCCCACATAATGACTGATAGTTTCGAACCTCTGGCCTTGAGATTAGCACTCCAAATCATAACCACTATATATGTATATTACAGAGACAGAGAGTGGTTGTGGGTTAATATGCCGGACTACAAGGTCGCTTGGAACCACAAAATCAGCAGTTCAAACTCACCAACCCCTCCTTGAAAACCCTATATAGGATCACTGTAAGTCACAACCTACTCGACCAACTGCGCACAATAATATATATTGACATACGTGGTGGCAATAGTGGTTGTCTGCTTTAGGTCAGTTTCACTCCTAACAACCCTGTATAAGGTTTCCAAGGCTGTAAATCTTGACTAGAGAAGAAAGCCTTATCTTTCTCCTCTGAGTGCCTAGAAGATTCAAACTAATGACCTTTCTGTTGGCAGCTCAACATCCGCAATGCTACCAGGATTTACTCTCTCTACCTCTATGTGCCGCTGGTTTGGTTCCCCTCCCATAGAGACCCTGTATAGGATATCCGGAGTGACTGGTGAGCTTGAACTGCTGACATTGTGGACCAAATCGACTTTGCAGTCTGGTGGATTAATCCACAGCACCACACAAAGACTCCACATATACAGATATGTTGTTGTTATTAAGTGCCATCAAGTCGGTTCTGACCCATAGTGACCCTGTATAGGGTTTCCTAGAAGTGGCTGTCTAACTTGAATTGTCAACCTTGAGGTTCAAACCAATATTGAAGTCTAGCACATTAACCCACAGCACCACATCAGGACTCCACATATGTATATCCACATATATAAGGAACTCTGACAATATAGTGGTTAAGTCAGGCTGCTAAAGTCAAGGTCAGCAGTTTGACACTACCAGCCATTCCACAGGAGAAAGATGAGGCTTTCTATTCCAGTAAAGATTTGCAGCCTCAGAAACCCTACACAGGGTCACCATGGGTCAGAACTGACTTGATGGCATTTAACAACAAGAAGTTGCAACAGACTCCACCACCATATATGTATAATTACTGTCTAAATCCCTGCCTTGTGTCTGAAAGATAACCAAGAATGGGTGGTTTATTTTGAGGAAGGTAATAGTGCAAAATCCAGTGAAGGAGCTACTATTGATGCATTTCACTGACCTTTAATAATACAATCAAGTCTCAAAAGGGAAAACATCCTGGTAACATTAAGAGTCTATCTCAATAGGCTTGTATTCAATGGCGATGTCTTTTATTGTCACTTCCAATCATAATGGCTCACAAAGAAGTAATAGAACTAGGGTCATTATTCATACTGTATCTGCCAGGGTACTGCATTTTAATATATTCAATGATAATATCTCATATACTCAATTCTCTATGCTATTTTCAACATATTTAAAATAAGAACAATTAAAGAAAGCTATGCTAAATTTTAAATTTGATGTTCCAGTAATATGTCATGGACCCATAGATCAATAATAAAAGAAAGGAAAATGCCAGGCATATAAATAAATAGCTTTCAAATCTTGTTGACATCATATTTACATAAATGAGATATGAAGGAGAATGGTGATTTCAATTACTGCCTGTTAAGCTCCTAGCTTCTATGTTAGTAAGTCCTCTTGAAATTCTTAACTACACAGCATGGCATACTTTTCTTGAATGTTTGCATTTGTAAATTATAATACTCTGTCTAAAAACAAAGCAAATATAGCCAATTAGTTTTTTTTGTTGTGAAACCAATGAGTTGTTTTGTTTTGATGCTGGTAGAAAATTCACTTACTACATTGCAAAAATGGCACTAGTAATGCCAACAATTAAATCTGACAGACATAAAGTGAGACCCAATTGCATTTATTTAATCTACTTGTACCCTCCTTGAAATCTTAGTGTGCTTATGTAACTTCTTCCTTTTGTTGGAGAGTCTTTTTATTATCTCAAGTCTTTTGCCAATATTTTTTCTATTGCACTTATTTTTAATTTCATTTGTATATATTGGCTCTTACTTATTCTAGTGTCTAATCCTTACTTGTTTATAATGAAATATTCTGTCGACATATTGTATATAGTTCAGAATTTTAGGATACAAAAATTATAATGTAAAAAGTATTTTTATTAGTCTAAAACATGTAACATGAAATATAAATATAAAATATAGAAATATAAATGTTATATACAAATGTAATCTTACTAAAATATTCTTTTTAAATATGTTATTATTATATAGTATGCAGAGAAATGTGATTTTTTGGCAATTGTAGTTCCAAATCTTTTTTTTTTAATGTTAGTGAGTAAGGATGGGGCCGTTAGACATGACCCTCAAAATGGAAAGTCAAACATTCAGGTCCAACAATCGAATTGAATTGATTTATTGCATATCCTAACTCTGCTAGACTGAGGTTAAAGCCATAAGCACAGGGCCACTGGAAAGAGCAACACTTTAACCTGACTTCTCCTCAGAATACCATCAGGGTATTCCTTCCAGCTGCTCGGAATGAGATCTATCATTTTCAGGCTAGCTCCACCTGTACCACTGAAAAACAAAAGAGGATTTTGCTTCTCTTCTTTCCCCTTTATTTCTTCCTTCTGTCTTTAAGTGGATGGGAAATGGGTGGACAAATCAAGTTCTATTTAAATTAATATAGACATTTGCTCTTTATTCCTGATTTACCTCATATTGAAAATGTTGCTATAAGAAGTTAAGTAACCCACATTGTTGTTAAGTGCCGTAGAGTTGGGTCCAATGCATAGAGATCCTGTATAGAATTTCCTAGGAGCAATTGGTAGATTTGAACCTCTGACCTGTGGTTCAAATTGACCTTGCAGTTCAAACTGACCCTGCGGTCCAGTGCATTATCCTGTAGTACCACAACAAGACTCCTAGATTGTTGCCATTGTTGTTAAGTGCCATGGAGTCAATTCCTATTCATAGCTACCCTGTATAGTATTTCCAATGATCAGATGGTAAGCTTGAACTGCCGACCTTGCAGTTCAAACCAACCTTGCAGTCCTGTGCATTAACTCTAGATTACAACTTTGCAATTTGAGCCCAAGACACTCCTTTTATTCTTATTTCTTAACCAATGGATCCGTTTTGGAAGAAGTACAGCCAGAGTGCTCCTTGGAGGTCAAGATGGTCAAACTTCATCTCTCATACATTGGACATATTGTCAGACGGGAACAGTCGCTAGAGAAGGATATCATGTTTGGTAAGGTGGAGGGTCAGAGAAAAAGAGGAAGACTCCCAAAGAGATGGATTTGCCAAATGACAGCATCAATGGACTCAAGCGTAGCAGCAGTAGTGAGGTTGGTCCAGGATGCGGCAGTGTTTCGTTCTGCTGTGCATAGGATCGCTATGGGTCGGAACCAACTCAATGGCACCTAACAACAACAACAACAATTAATCAGATATGATAACTATTGTTGTGTGACATTTAGTATATATAGGTTATGTTAGTCAGCGCCCTCTAGTGGGTCCCGACGCACAGCAACCCGGTAACGGTGGATGACATCCAGCCCTTGGGCTACATTGTTGTTGTTGTTGTTATGTGCCATGAAGTCGGTTCCAACTCATAACGACCCTGTACAAGGTTTCCGAGGCTGTAAATCTTTACGGAAGCAGAAAGTCTCATCTTTCTCCTGCGGAAGAGCTGGTAGTTTGGAACTGTTGACCTTGCGGTTCGCAGCCCGATTCGTAACCACTACACTACCAGAGCTCCTTCTTGGGCTGCATAAGGGCCTTGAAATCTTTTGGTATGACCCTGCCAAGGCAACCACAGTTCCAGCCCTCAGATTGTTGTTGTTGTTGTTGTTAAGTGCCGTCAAGGGGATTGGATTCTGAGGAGCAGCTAGTGGGCTGGAACTTCCGACTTTATGGTTCACAGTCCAATGTTGATGCTATAGCACCACACTAGGAGTCCAGCCATCACATTGATGGTGGTGGTGGTGTGCTGTGGAGTTGAGTCCGACTCGTAATGACCCAGTATAGGGTTTCTGAGGCTGGAAATCTTTAGGAGAGCAGCAAACCTCATCTTTCTCCCATGAACAGCTGATAGTTTCCAGCTGCTAACCTTTCGGTTAGCATTCCGATTCGCAACCACTACGCTAAGAGAGCTCCTTAGCCATCATACTGTTGTTGTTGTTAAGTGCCGTTGAGTCCATGCCGACCCATAGCGTTCCTGCATAGGGTTTTCAAGGAGCAGCTACTAAGCTTGAACTACCGACCTTGCAGTTCAAACAACATTGCAGTCTGACATATTAGCCAACAGCACCACACCAGGACTCTACTCCATCACATCACGTTGTTGTTATTGTTGTTAAGTGCCGTCGAATCGGATCCGACCCAAAGTGCCCGTAAACAAGGTTTCCGAGGAGCGATGGTGAGTTTGGAACACCGACCTTGCAGTTCAAAGTAGAGGTGAGTTAATTTAATGTTTGATCAAATATTTGTTGTTGTTAAGTACCGTGGAGTTGATTCCGACCCATAGCAATCCTGTATAGGGTTTCCAAGGAGCAGCTGGAGAGCTTGAAGCACTGACCTTGCAGTTCAAACGACTTTGTAGTCTGACGCATTAGCCCACAGCGCCACAACAAGACTCTGACCAAATACAGCAGGCTAATTTTTAAGTTGATAATTTTGTATGGCCCATGAATATATTACAAATTTTGCCAGAAAAAAAGGTTCCCAAACCCTGCATAGGGTTTCAGAGGAGCAACTGATAGGTTTGAACTGCCGACCTTATGGTTTAAACTGAATTTGTGGTACAGTGCTTATCCTAAGCACCACACTTGTTGTTGTTGTTGTTAGGTGTCATCGAGTCGGCACTGACTCATAGCGACCCTATGCACAGCAGAATGAAACAATGCCCAATCCTGGGCCAACCTCACTACTGTTGCCACACTTGAGTCCATCGATGCTGCCACCTGGCTGATCCATCTCTTTGGGGGTCTTCCTCTTTTTCTCTGACCCTCCACCTTACCAAACATGATATCCTTCTCTAGCGACTGTTCTCTTCTGACAATATGTCCAAAGTATGAAAGATGAAGTTTGACCATCTTGGCCTCTAAGGAGCATTCTGGCTGCACTTCTTCCAACACAGATCTATTGGTTCTAGATAGAACACTAAGTCCTAGCACCACACTAGAACTCCATATATACATGATAGTTGGTTTCCCTAAAAGTTGCTGGTGAGCTTCAACTGCTGACTTTACAGTTCAAAACAGCCTTTACAGTCCAGCGCATTAGCATACAGAGCCACACCAGGATTCTATATATAGGTTATAGTAATACATACACATATGAAATCCATTAAGATTGGATGATGACTGGGGTTAGCTCACAAGAAACTTTACTATCTCTTGAATGCATAATTCATCTATAAATTGTTTTGACCTTTAGGAGATTTTATGTAAAAATTATGTCAAGGAGTCTTGGTGTGGCACTGTGGGCTAATGCACTGCACTGTAAAGTTGGCTTGAACCACAAGGTCGCTGGTTCAACCTCACCAGCTGCTCCTTGGTAACCTTGTACAGGGTCGCTATGGGTTGGAAACAATTTCATGGTACTTAACAACAATAACGGAGCAAATCAGCAGAATCAGCTGAAAGTAAAAAAGTTTTATCGAGAGGCAAGTCTATTTGAAAAGTGGGGATCACAGGGTTCAGAACATACAGAACTAAGTGACTCAAGGAGGACACAGTTTAGGGAATTTTTATACAAAATACAAGGAACTTCAGTAAAAATTCAATGATAAGTTAATATTTAGATACACACTTTGTAAATTGTGGTTTAGTTTTTAAAGGCACAAAGTAATCATTGAATTGGGTACACCTGGCCTGGAAACAATCATGATACCATCCTTAAGTAACTGCAAAGAAGCCATGAATAATTTAAAGTATTTTGGAGGAGTAAGCATCTATTCTAAGAACTGTTTTGGACCTGGAGTCTTACGCAGTAACTAAAATCTTGAAGCAAACAAAATTACAATGTTCTCTGAAATTGTTCACCCAGTGATTTTCTCAGGGTATAGTGGAGAGTTACAGTAATGACAGGCTGCATTCCAAATGTAGAGGCAACTTTTGATTGAAACTGGAGTATTAGCCTCAGATCTTAACTTAGCTACCATTTCATGTTGAGAGTCCTAATTTGGTGTGTTCTAATTCAATCATAACAACCATTTTATGTATGGTATGACGATACCAAAGGTCCCTGGGTGGTTTCAAACATTTGCTCTCTGCATCTACCGAAAAGTTTGATGATTTGAACTTATTCAGCAGTGCCATGAAAGAAAGTCCTGGCAATATGCTTTAGTAAAGATTATAGCCAAGAAAACCCCATGGAGTAGTTTTACTCCGTAACATCTGAGATCACCAGGAATAAAAATTTACTCCATGGTATTGTGTTTTGTTTTGTTTAGCTTTATTTGTTTGGGTTTAAAGATGCCATGTTGTAGTCCCCAGAAACTGTGAATATGTTATATTACATGGAAAAGGAGAATTAAGTTTAAAAGTGAAAATAAGGTTGTCAATTAGCTGACCTAAAAAAAAGGAAAACTATCTTGGTATATCTGGATATGCCTAATGTAATCACAAGGCTCTTAAAAGTAGAAGAGTATGTCAGAAGACAAGCAGAGCAATGGTGGCCTAAGAAGAGTTGAAAGCAATATTACAGACATTGAAGAAAGAAGCCATGATCTGATTCAGACAGCCTCTAGAAGCTGGGAAAGCAAAGAAAGCAATTTGTCTTTAGAGTGTCCAGAAGGAAATACAGCTTTGTTGATTGCTTAATTTTAGTCTAGGAAGCCCACCTGTGTTTTTTGAGCTACAGAAATGGAACATGGTAAATTTGTGTTTTCTAAGCCACTAATTTTGTGAAAATTTGTTATAAAAGCAATATATTTTATGTTTTAGGAATCATTAAGGCCATTTGTGTTGCACTTGTTGATGGGTTTATAGACTTAGATATTGATATAATGGTGACAAGGCAAAATACCGCAGTGACTAGATGTCAAACTGTGAACTCTGGAGTCAGATGAGCAGTCTGTGTTAGAAATCTAGATCGTAAACATATCCTTAGTTCTAAAACAGAGAATTAAGTGCTGGGGCTAAAGCAGCTGCTGAAGTTATTGTCGGTGTAGTAGATATTCATGCCCATCCTTTTACAAAGCAGATGCCTGACTGCTGTAGCTACTGAGAAGATGGGCTACTAGGTTCACATCTACACCTTTCTCCACAGAACTATGTTCAATTTAGCAGGACTGGCTCACCTGGAAATACCTGTGAATTTATGACCTGACCTTAGGATATGTGTGAATGAAGCTGGCAACAAGTGGCAGACTGATATATGCTACAGAAGCCTGATATCATGCTTTAATATTTGTTAAGTGCTTTCAAGTTTGTTACAATGCATAGCAACCCTCAATAGACTTTCTAAGGAGTGACTGGTGGAATTGAACCACCAACCTTGTGGTTAGTAGTACAGTGCTTATCCTACAGTGCTACACCAGATGTAAAATGTGCTTATAAATTAGCATAAAGCAAAACAATGTTTTCAGTTAGCTAATATATTTATCAGTTAGCAACTATTCCATTTGTTACCCATGATTCAAAGCAGTTCATTTTGTTTCAACCCCCTTCTAGAATTTGCATTTTTATTTCATATACAGCTGAATCATAATCTGTATTTTAAAATGGTCCCCAGCATCTATAAAAATCACCCTAGGATCTTGTTAAAAATGTAGATACTGATTAAGTATATCCAGAGTGGTGGTGGTGGTAGTTGTGTGCCATGGAATCAGTTCTGACTCATAGCAACCTGGTATAGGGTTTCTGAAGCTGTAAGTCTTTACGGGAGCAGAAAGCCTCATCTTT
Source organism: Chrysochloris asiatica (assembly GCF_000296735.1). Taxonomy (NCBI): domain Eukaryota; kingdom Metazoa; phylum Chordata; class Mammalia; order Afrosoricida; family Chrysochloridae; genus Chrysochloris; species Chrysochloris asiatica. The sequence continues at coordinate 6,717,631 of NW_006408654.1, forward strand.
TACCTGCAGAACAGCTGGTAGTTTCAAATTGCTGACCATAAGATTAGCAACCTGACTCTCAACTGCTACACTACCAGAGCTCCTTATACCTGGGTTGTTGTTGTTGTTAAGTGCCGTCAAATCAGTTCCAACCCAAAGCAACACTGTATAGGTTTCCTGATGAGAGGTTGGTGAGCTTGAACCAGGGACTTGAGGTTCAAACCTACTTTGCAGTACAGCAAAGAGATAGAAAGGCAAATTCTCTGCAGGGGGTTTAACCTGAATGAACTGGTTCAAAGACCTGTTTTTTATAAACATTATAAATATTTAAGCAATATAGGTAGTTAATGTTGTGAATTAAAAGCTAGGCTGCTAACCACAAAGTCAGCAGTTCAAATCTACAAGCTGCTCTGCAGTAGAAAGATAACGCTTTCTGGTACCATACAGATTTCCAGCCTCAGAAATCTATATAGAGTCAGTTTGAGTCAGAACCAACTCCACCACCACAACAAAGCAATATAGACTACTCATTCACCATTCATCTGTCAGTTTGTCTGTGGCATGTGTGTTGCGGCATGTGTGTTATTGTGATGCTGAAAGTTATGCCAGTGTTGTATTAAATAACAACAGGTCACTCATGGTGGACATGTTTCAGCAAAGCTGCCAGACTATAACTAAGAAGGAGAGGTAGACCACTTCTGAATGGTTGCAGAACATTGTCAGATATAACGCCAGAAAACGAGCCTCTCAAATGGGACTGCACTCAAAATATGACTGGGCAAGAGTGGCCTCCTCAAAATAAAGTTGACCTTAATGATATGAATAATGCAAAACTCTCAAGATCTTCATCTAGGGAAGGGACACACTCAAAATGAGAAGAAACACCTGCAAACATCCACTAATAATCAGAATGTGGAATGTATGAAGTATGAATCTAGCAAAATGAAAATGGCACATGTAAAGATCAATAACCTAGGTATCAGTGAACTGGAATGGACTGGTATTTCCCCTTTTGAATTTGACCATTATATTATAAAGGACAAACTGAAGAGAAATGCAATCACATTCATCATCAAAAAGAGCATTTCAAAATCTATCTTGAAGTACAATGCTATCTGTGATAGGATAATATCCATAAACCTACAAGCAAGAGCAGTTAATTCCACTTTTATTGAAGTTTACACAGCAACTACTAAAGCTAGTGATGATAAAATTGAAGAATTTTACCAGCTTCTTCAGTCTGAATTTGATCAAACATGCAAATCAAGATGTATTGATAATCACTGGTCATTGGAATGGGAAAGTTGGTAGCAAAGAGTAAGGATCAATAGTTGGAAAATCAGGCTTTGCTAATATTAATTATTCTGGAGTTCACATAATAGAAATTTGCAGATTAATGACTTATTAATTGCAATATAAACTGCAACTATACATATGGGCCTCCCCATATAGAATATGCAGACATCAAATTGACTACATCTGTGGGAAGAAATGATGGCGATGCTTAATATCCTCAACCAAAGCAAGACTAGGAGGATATTGTGGATCAGACCATCAATTGCTTATATGCAAGTTGAGGTAGATGATGAAGAAAATTAAAACAAGTTCATGAGAACTAAACTATGAACTTGAATATATTCCACCTGAATTTAAGTAAAAATAACTCATTAGGTACTAATGACTGAGGTCCTTGTCTAAAGTTGTGGATGAGAAAGAACACCATATATGAAGAAAGCTAAATGTCATTAAAAAGACAAGAAATGAGCAAAATAAATATCAGAAAAGACTCTGAAAATTGTTCTTAAACATATAGAAGCTAAGGTGAGTAGAAGAAACTATGAAGTAAAAGAGCTGATCATATAATTTCAAATGACAGCTCGAGAGTACAAAGTCAAATATTACAAGGAAATGTAAAAAGACCAGAGATAGAAAATCAAAAGTGAAGAACATTCTAAGCATTTCTCAAGAGAAATAACTGAAGAAAATTTTCAAGTCTCTGGTAGCAATATTGAAGGATTCCATGATGTATTTGAGTTATGGTATTGGCAAAGAATACTGAAAGTACCACAGACTGCCAGAAGAACAAACAAATCTGTCTTGGAAGAAGTGCAATCAAAATAACCCTTAGAAGCAAGGATGCCTATACTTCTTTTCTCCTACTTTGGACATCATGTTTTGTCAAAAAGTGTTGTTGCTGTCAGGTGCCATTCAGTCGGAACCGACTCATAGCGATCCCATGCACAGCATAATGAAACAATGTCCGATCATGAGCCAACCTCACTACCGCTGACACACTTGAGTCCATCAATGATGCCACCTGGCCAATCCAGCTCGTTAGGGGTCTTCCTCTTTT
>NW_006408654.1:6751324-6752428 GCF_000296735.1 Chrysochloris asiatica
TGCAAAGAACAAGGCACCAGGAATTGATGGAATAAAACTTGAAATCTTTCAAGAAAGTGAGGTGGTACAGGAGGCACTCACTCATCTCTACCAAGAAATTTGGAAGACAATTATCTGGCCGACTGATTGGTAGAGATCGTATTTGTGCCTATTCCAAAGAGAGGTGTCCCAATGGAATGTGGAAATCATCGGACAATCTCTTTATATCCCATTCGAGTAAAGTTTTACTAAATGTAATACAGAAACAGCACAAGACATGAACAGACACTGCACCAAGGAAGAGTTCCAGACAGCCAATAAACATATGAAGAAATGTTCACGATCATTAGCCATTAGAGAGATGCAAATCAATACAACAATGATATATCATCTCACACTAATAATAACAGCCAAGATAAAAAAAGTAGAGGACACTTAATATTGATGAGGATGTGGAGACACTGGGACCCTACTACATTGCTGGTGGGATTGCAAAATAGTCCAACCTGTCTGGAAAGCAATACGTAGCTTCCTCATAAGGTTGGAAACACCTTATGATCCCACAATTTCTCTACATTGTATTTATTCACAATAAATACACCCCATAACATGCATTGATATATGCACCCCAATGTTCATAGCAACACTATTATTAATAGCAAAAAGATGGAGATGGCCTTAGTGTCCATCAATGGAAGAACGGATAAACAAACTATGGTACATACACACAATGGAATATTATGCTACCTTGAAGAATAGCAAGGAAGCTGTAAGCTATCACATAACATTGGGACATTATATTAACTGAAATTAGTCACAAAAGGAGATATACTGCATAGGACCACTACTATAAAAAACTAAGAAACAGAACCCATAATAAAGGGGGTGGGAGTATTCTTTGCTGGTTACCAGGGCGTGGGGGATGGGGTGAGGGGATGCAGGGGAAAGTGAAGCACAGGGTAGGAAATAGACATAGCATAATTTGGGTATTAGGGAAGGAGGCAATACACAATAATGGGGAGGGGAATGGAAGAGCAAAGCGGACAAGAAAACCTTTAGGCAGGTTTGCATGGGCTAATTAGAATAGAGGTAATAGAATAGAACAATAGGGCTCTAGGATACAGG
>NW_006408654.1:6753744-6761935 GCF_000296735.1 Chrysochloris asiatica
CTTTGCAACCCAGGAGCAGAGGTCCCTGGGACCATCAAGGAAGAAAAGCGAAGTGCGGGACCTTACCCAGAGAAACAGTGACACCAGAGATGGAGGCAGAGACAATGACGTGGAGATTTGGAGTGGTTGGGGACTCTAGACCCAGAGAGGGAGAGGGGTTGTGTGCTGATGACCAGAGGGCAGGCTTGCAGGGTATATCCTGTGGTTGGTTGAAGGTGCATGGAGGGGACTGTAACAATTGCAGTGAAACAATGTATGAAAGGATGAATGTAAAGTTAATGTTCTCCCATGTAAATTATCACAAAATTCACAAGGAAACACTTAAAAAAAAAAAAAGATATATGGAAAACCAAATGAAACATTACTAAAAATATACAAATAAAAATGACAAATTAGATAATTGGGGCCTCCTAAATATTAGACACTTATGTTCATCAAAGGACTTTGCCAAAAAATTGAAAATGGATCCACAGACTGGAAATAAATTGTTTGTAAAAACCTATCAGGCAAGGGAGTAATCTCTAAAATTTATAGAAAACAGCAACACCTCTACAATTAAAGAACTAGCAACTCAATTAAACAATGGGCATGGGACATGAACACTCTACCAGGTAGGTAAGTATTCAGGCAACCAACAAACATGAATAAATGTTGAGGATCATTAGCCATTAGAGAGATGCAAATCAAAACAAGGAGATATTATCTCTCCCAGCATTAACAGGAAATAAAAATAATAAATCAATAATGCTGGTAAGGATGTGGAGAGACTGGGACCCTCCTATATTGCTAGTTGGATTGCATAAGTTGGTTGGACTGCATAAACTGTGGAAAGCAGTATAACACTTCCTCAGAAAGTTGGAAATAGAAATATCAAATGATCTAGCAATCCTTCTACTTGGTATATATCCACAAGAAATAAGAGCCAGGACACCAGTAGATCTATATACACCAAAGTTCTTCACAACACTATTAAAAATAGCTAAAGGATGGCGACAGCCTAAATGACCATCAATGGACCAATGGATACACAAACTTTATTTGGTACATATACACAATAGAATACTATGCAATGTTGAAGAATAATGATGAATCTGTGAAACACCACATAACATGGATGAACCTGGAGGGCGTTACACTGAGGAAAATTTTTCAATCACAAAATGACAAATGTTGTATGAAACCACTATTGTAAAAACTCAAGAAAATGTTTTTAAAATAAAAGAAATAATATTTGATGGTTACCAGGTGTGGGGGAAGAAGAGGGAAAGTAATTCACTGACTAGAGGGTATAGTCATGTTAACTCACGTTATGGGGAGGCCAATATACAAGAAGAGGAATGTTGGCAGAAGAATGATGAAGACAAGTGAAGGCACAGGAGGTATGCTTGGGCTAAAGGGGATCATGGTAAGTAGTGATATATATACAACCTTGGAATAACAGTGTTCTGCATATAGATACATGGACAGAAACTCAGCTGAATGGGTACGGGAGGAAGAGTGGGAGTATACACACAAACATATAAGGATTTGAAAGAGGATATTTGTACTTGGATATTTACCTTACTTCAAACACAACTATGAATTTGGTAGAGCATACGCTGGGTAAAGTGATTTAAAAAAAATCTTTAATGTTATAAAATATCTTAAGGTAATGGGTTGCTGGACCTGGTGGATCAGGATCAGATTCTCAGGTGACAACCTTTTCAAATGGCAAAACATAGTCCACAAGGCCAATGTTCTACATCTTACTTTGGTGAGTAACATCTGGAATCTAAAAAGTTCATGGGTGGCCATCTATGGTGAAACTATTGGTCTCTCCAGCAGAAGAAAGAAGAGTGATAAGAATTGAAGATGCTTGGAATCAATGAGTTCAATGGACTCAGTGGACTGATGGAACGTGTAAACATCAGTCTCCATAACTCTGAGAACAGAAGAATTAGATGTTGCTGGACTTTAGTTACCAATAGCCCTGAAAGGGATTGTATTAGAAGATCCAGGATAGAGTGGGTGAAAATATAAAACTAAATCCAGAATTACTACTTTAAAAAAGACCAGCTTACTGGTCAGAAAAAAACTTTAGAAATCTGAGACTATTGATCCTCAACCACCCTTCAGGTCTGAAAAGTGGCCTGATTTTCAGCCAAGCCGCAGATAGGTATATAGAGGGAACAACACTAATAAGATGTTCACCACGGGAATGGTCAGTCATTGAAAATCAATATTTTCCTAAAAATAAAGTTGAGAAGGGTTGGGAAAGTGGATGCAGTAGAAATAGGAACTGCAGGGAGGAAGTGGGATAAATGTTTTACGGAGGGGATTGCAATCATTGAAATGAAACAAAGCATATAGTTTATTGAATGCAAAACTGATGATTTTGTCTGTAAATAGTCACTCAATTCACAATATAAGTTGAAAATAACAAGAATAATACTGTTTTTATAATAAAATGTTATTTATCAACTTTTAGTGCACTTGGTTGTCACTAAATTTTCATTTAAGTGTTGTTGTTATTATTGTCAAGTGCTGTAGAGTCAGTTCCGACCCATAGCGACCCTGTATAGGGTTTCCGAGGAGCAGTTGGTTTGCTTGAATTGTTGATCTTGCAGTTCAAACAGCTTTGCAGTCTGGCGCAATAACCCACAGCGCCACACATGTGATAAATACATACATTTGTTTAGAGCTAACCACATAAGAGCTTATTTTGTTCTCTTTAGAGCTTATTTTGTTCTATTTTCTTTAGTCTAAATATTAATTTTGTTCAAACAATGCAATCAACATGGATAACATTTTTGAATTCTGAGATAGCAGTCTCTTAGCAACCACTCTTCTAAAAACCCGTTGATAATCAGCAGCTTAGTATTTCTTAAAAAAAAAAAAACACACACACACACACACAAAAAAAAACACTGATGATGCATGATAAATGTTTATTAAAATGTTTTCTGCAATTTAATGATTAAGCTATAGGACAAGTAAATCCAATATCATAAATGAATGTTGTGTGTTATGAAGCTGACATATTTAATTCAATGCTGCTTCATCTCTGATTGAACCAAATCCAAACACTATTGAAAAACTTTTGTAATTTCCACTTTAATAAAGTTACATTTCTTCCTTCTTTGTTGTAAATAAATAAATAAAAATAGTGACAACAGCAAATGCTATCCTAAATACATAGAAACTAGATCATTTGTGCAGTGCTGATTGGAAATGTAAAAATATATAATCACTCTGGAAAATTTTTTGCAGTTTTTCATATATGTAAAAAAAAAATTGACAGTTATTTTTTTAGTGTGCATTTACCTCCATCATATTTCTATTGGCTACAGTCACATTTTTCTTTTGCAAGTCCTTTGTTGTTTTTGTTGTTGTTGTTGTTTATACTTGCTGGTTTATTATGACAAAGTGTTTTTGTTTTGTTTTATTTTTTGTGTTTTGGTTTCACCACTTCTATTCAGTGATGGCAGATGTTCATCTTTTGAAAAAAAATTTGTTTTGGGAAACAGTCTTAAGTACTTATATGTCAGTGTCTAGCAAATGGAGCAATCAACCTAGGAAAATAACTCTTTTGACTAAAAACAAAATGTAGTTTCAAAATGAACTGATTTTATTTGTGTTATTTAAACCATCTCCAAAATCAGATTCAAATAATGTGTTTCAAAGAGTTCAAGTGGTAGTAGCATAAGGGTCCTTGTTGTTATTAAGTAATATTCAGTTGGCTCAGAGTCATAGTGACCCTGTATAGGGTTTCCGAGGGCTTTAAAGCTTTGCCAAAGCAGAAAGTCTCATCTATCTCTGGCAACTATGAGGAGGTATATGTATGTGTAATTTACCAATGCAATATATTTGGATAATTTTCTTCTGAAATATTTAATGTAATGATGCTTAACATATATTATTTGATTACCTTATTACTTATTGGTTATTACTCATATTGATGGCAGTGGTTGTATATTGTCAGGTAGGTTCCAATTCATTGTGTTTGAAGCCCGCTTAGGGTTTCCAAGGCTTTCAACCTTTATTGGAGCAAAAAGCCTCATCTTTCTCCCACAGTGGGGCTGGTGGATTCAAACTGCTGCCCTTGTAGTTGGTAGTTCTACTTATGACCTATTACATCAGGTCTCCTTCGTTCCTTTCTCATCTTTGATAACTCACTGGGGTGATGAGGTAATTCTCAATCACTGGATCTGAGGCTGTATAGACAAGTGTTTTCTTTTGTTTGAAGCTTGAATGTTGCAGCTGAGGGATAATAATATTGGAAAGGAAATGTTAGAGATATTCCCTTCATTTGCCCAATGCCATTCCCTTTGAACACATAATGACAGTTTAGGAGTTCTCAGCAGTGAAATCCTGACAGCAAGAAGTCCTACTCTGATTCAGAACTACAGAAAAACAAAAATATATATATACAGAAAAAAAACCAACAACAACTTTCCCTTCCTTCAAATCTCTGGGTTCATGTTTTAATGGAAGAATGTCCTTTCTGAAAGCACCTTCTTCACTGATGACTGGATATGTAGGTTTAGGAATTGGAAAGTGGGTGTAGGGCTGGATTCTTTCACCGTTACACTTAATATATTAAATTACAAATAATTTCCTTCCTTGAAAGGCCAATCATTAGAAAAACAATCATTTTTGCTAAAGTAGAGTTCAGCGATACAGAGTGACCCAATTATCATTGGTGGATTTGAATCTGTAAATGACACAATAATGGATTCAAATCCACCAATGATTATGAAGTTAGCACAGGCCTGGACAATGTTTCCTTCTGTTATACAAGTAGTCTCTGTGAGTCACAACCAATCCAAGGTCAATTTACAACTTAATATGTCCTATAAAAGATTGCTCTCACTAGAAGACACAAATTACGTTTCTTCAAATTAGAAACAGAGATTTTTGCTTCAAATTGAATCAATAAGCATAAAAGGACATTACCATATTGATTAGATTGGACCAAATGGATACACAATTTACATAGACATTTTATATCTGAAACTTATTTTGCTTAATAATTTGCATCTTATAATTTTGTTAAACATTAGGCATTTTATATACTATAACTTGGGTCTCTAAAAATCTGATTCCCTTCTGCTCTCAGGGTTTGCTGTTGCTATCTGTTCTTGTTTTTCACTCATTTAGGTAGTTTCCTAGACTAATTCTGTAAAGTGTGCATTTTTGGTTCTTTGTAACCACTGAATTCTCTCCTTGATTAGTTTGCAGCTGCTGTGTGCCATTGAGTCGATTCCAACTCATAATGCCATAGTATAAGGTTTCTGAGGCTGTAAAGCTTTATGGGAACAGAAAACATTTTTTTTTTCCCATGGAGTGACTGATTGATTTGAACTTCTGAGCTTATGGTTAGCAGTCCAACATGTAACCCACTAAACTACCAGGGGTTCTGCTTGATTAGTTTGTTGTTGTTAAGTGCCATCGAGTTGGTTCTGACCAATAACAACCTTGTGTGGGGTTTCCAAGGAGCAGCTGGTGAGCTTGAACCATCTTACGGTTCAAACTGACTTTGCAGTCCAGCGCATTAACCTGCAATGCCATAACAGGACTCCTGGTATAAGTTTTCCAAGGAGCAGATGGTGGATTTGATCTGCCACCTTGCAGTTCAAATCTACCATGCAGTCCAGTGCCTATCTTACAGCACCACAGTTGATTAGTTTAGTGATGAGGAAATGATTGGAGCGAAATTTCCTTGTTTGCCTGAACCATTAATTTCCTAGGTAGTTCTAAATACATACTGAAAGTTGTCTTCGACCTTTTTACAGTTTACAGCTGTGGTTTAAATGTCACATATGGCTTTCTGATTTTCCTCTCTGGCAGTTGCACAGTCTTATATGTGCATGTGTCTGCTTAAACCTCTTGGGATGTAAAGAAGTAGTGTGGAACTCTGAGTTAGTGTGCTGGACTGCAAAGTCAGTTTGAACTGCAAGGTCAGTGGTTCAAGCTCACCAGCTGTTCTTCAGAAACCCTATACAGTGGTGCTCTGAGTTGGAATCGACTCCAGGACACACAACAAAGCAACTGGCATCTTATTCTCCAGATTAATTTTTTTTAACTGTATGACCAGCTGGTTATTTGTTCCAACTGACATTGCCACTGGCAAACAATTGCCATTGATTATTCTTGACCAACACCCTGGGAAGATGACATTCTTCTTTGAGTGACTATGAATCTATGAATCAAGTCAAATAAAGGCAAGCTCTACATTTGTTTTTTTTTGTTTTGTTTTGTTTTTTTGTTTTTTTTTCAGGATAGTTCTTGCCAGTTTCAATAGTGACTTTCTCTGGGGATAGGGTTTTACAGAACTCAAAACCCATTCATCTTTCTCCAGTATTTACTAAGTTTCTGTTTCCCACAGTTACCATAGTTATGAGGCTGCTGTTTTCAAAGTGACAGCAGAGCTTGGGTGAGGGAATGAGAACAGGCTATCCAAAATACTACAGAACTTGCTGTTTTTATTGAGATCCATCCCTTTTGCTTAAATATTTTGTGGCTTGTTACAAATTTTGGTTAATTCACAAAGTTCTAAAAATGTTGATTTTGATAGTTTTGTCTGTGTTCTCATTTCTTTATGAAGGAACAGATATTCAAAGGTCCTTATCCCACCATTCCAAAGTGCTTTTCCTCAAGAATATGTATTTCAGTGAGCAAAGAGCACCAACAAGCAACATGCTTTTGTAGTAGATTGCTTTATTTGTAAAATCAAAAGCAAGTAGGATTTTTAAAAACTGAAACATGCATTATATAAAAATGAAATAAAAAAGGAAATTAAAGTGGAATTTGGGGTGGTGGTAATCTTGTACAGTGAGTGTAGAGAGAAGGGGTTGGTTGTTTGGTTATGTGCCATGTAGGATTGAGAATATATATTCTGAAACTAATATTATGATTAGTCTCTCTGAGGAAGGCAGGCAGAGGTAAATACTTTATTGTCTTATAAGCATTCTAAAATTAGCAATGAATAAAATAATGAACCAAATGCTGAAATTCTATGTGTCTTTTTTTATATTTATAATCCACTTATATATATTAACTATACACTCATGTGCAAGAAATTGTGGGCATATGTTCTTGACAAACAGCAGATTCCTTTCAGCATAATATTTTATCATCTACTTTTAATACATATTGAATCTGGGGCATAAAGAAAAAGTACATGTGTGTTTTCTGTTTTCTGATTCATCTCTGCAATGGAAATTATGTGGCAGTCCATAAAGATTAGAAAGAAAATTCATCTTTTTTTCTGTTTTCTTTTTAAGGATACTTTTTTCTTTGAATGTTGCTAGTTTGTTGTTGCTAGGTTCCAAAGAGTTGGTTGCTGGCAACTGGGCAGCAGACGTGTGGGGTGTACCGTTTGGATGTTTGATGATGCATGCAGGGGATTCTGATCATTGCAATGAAACAAAATACAATAGGATGAATGTGGAAATAATGTTCACCCATGTTAACTAACACACAATTCACAATGAAAAAAAAAAAAGCCACTGAATAGTCAATAAATCACCGGTAAACATCTTTCTGGTATTCACTGCTTTCAGCCAAGATCCATGGGACATCAGCAATGATCTCCCTCATTCCACATCCTCTTCTGAAATTGGCTTGAACCTCTGGAAGTTCTCTGTGAATGTATGCTTACAGCCATTTTTGTATTACCATTAGTAAAACTTTAACATGGGATAGCAGATATTGTCTGATGATTTCTGCATTCCACTCTCTTTGGAATGGAGACAAATACAGATCTATTCCAATCAGTTGGCCAGATACTTGTATGCCAAATTTCTTGGCATAGATGAGTGAATACCTTCAGCACTGCATCACTTTCTTGAAAAAATTTCAGTTTTCATTCCATCATTTCCTTGAGCCTTGTTCTTTGCAAATTCCTTCAATCCACCTTGGACTTCTTCTTTCAGTATCATTGGCTCTTGATCATATGCTACCTCTTGAAATGGTTGAACATCAACCTTTTTTTTTTTTTGGTGCAGTGACTCTGTGTACTCCTTCCATCTTCTTTTGATGCTTTCTGTAGCATTCAGTAATTTGCCCAGATAATTCTTCAATAACTAAAGTCAATGGCTGAAATTTTACTTCAGTTACCCCTGCTTGAGAAATGCTGATCATGTTCTTCCTTTTTGGTTATCTGATTCCAGATCTTTGCACATTTTGTTGTAATAATTGACTTTGTCTT
>NW_006408654.1:6763160-6764707 GCF_000296735.1 Chrysochloris asiatica
TTTTCTGGCACTATTTATGACAGTGTTTCTCTGCTATTCATAAGGTTGTCGGTGCCTAAATATTTGGAAGTAGTTCATCACTCCTTCTTCCTAGTCTATCTTCATCTGGAAGCTTATCTAAAACCTGTCCACCATGGGTGACCCTGCTGGTATTTAAAATACCTGTAGCATAGCTTCCAGAATCACAGCAACTCACAAGCCACTACAGTATGACAAACTGACAGAGGCTATATTAAATAACTTTTTTTTTTTAATGTTTTAAATACGTAATTTAGGCTTTTAGAAATATTAAGCAAATTAACATACTTGAGTCATTTATAAGTATCATGTTATCTAAATAATCTCTGCTCATATTTGTGGATCTCTGCACAGCCGAATTTTTTAACAAAAAAATCTTGTGCACATTGTGTCTTGTTGATTTTTCACTTAAGAATGTCAGTCAAGTATACTTCTGTAAGAATTACAGATTTGCAAACCCTATTGGACAGTTCTACTCTATTTGAAATGTTCACTATGAATCAGAATTTACTTGACAGCAATAAGGGTGCAAAACAATATCCTTGCTTATTGAAAAAAATCACCAAAGCTATCAATGGTGATAAAATACTTGGTTGACAATTTACTCCCACATTATTTTTTAAAAATGCATTTTTTTATTTTTCTTTGGAAGTTTTTACTTTGAGGCTACTAAAAATAAATTTTAAAAGGTATTGATTGTTCTTATTAACTACTGCAAAATTTCCTTATTATTAACTTCTACAATAGCAGTTTGTTCTTAGGAAGGTTAATTACAATTGTGTGCAAAATGCTTTTGGCCACTGAGAAATATTGGTTAAATACAGTTAAACAAATTTCTTTAATGTGGGACTTTGTAGAATCTTAAACAGAATAGATACGTCATTAATCTAATGCAGTTAAATACATGTTCTGTTTCCTAACTTTTGTGATTGTTTTTATTTTACACCCACATTTTGAACATTCAATATGACTGAGTCTGTAGAAAGGACACCTAGATAAATAATAATGTATAAGATAAATGATTTTTAGTCAATTATTCAAAGCTAATTCAACTTGCTTCTCTTTCAAGACTCAACTTCATTGCATCAACAGTCAAATCATTTACTAAAATGCTTAGCATAACCAATTTGTAATATCAATTAAAGTACCATTACATATAGGTATTGTTGTTGCTGTGTGCCGTGGAGTTGGTTCTGACTCACAGCGACCCTGCACATGGTTTCCAAGGCTGTAAATCTTTACAGGAGCAGAAAGCCTCCTGTTTCTCCAATGGAACAGCTGGTAATTTCGAACTGCTGACCCTGAGGTTAGCAGCCTGATTCAAAACCACTACACTACAGAACTCCTTACATATAGGTATGAAAATAAAATGTATTAGAAATTCCCCCTCTAAATCTTTGTTCGTAACTATCTTTGTTCAATCAATTTTCATGGAAGCACCAGTCAAGAAATCTAAAGACAAATTGCATTATGCAAATCTGTTGCAAAATACTTCTTTAAAGTGTTAAAGAGCAAAGATATCATTTTGA
>NW_006408654.1:6764807-6767223 GCF_000296735.1 Chrysochloris asiatica
TTCTGGAACACTTAATTGTGCTCATGAGGAATCTGTACCTGGACCAAGAGGCAGTTGTTCGAACAGAACGTGGGAACACGGAATGGTTTAAAATGAAGAAAGGTGTGCAACAGGGTTGTATTCTTTCACCATACTTATTCAACCTGTATGCTGAGCAAATCATCCGAGAAGCTGTGTTAGATGAAGAAAAACATGGCATCAGGATTGGAGGGAGATTTAGTAACAACCTGTGATATGCAGATGATACAACCTTGCTTGCTGAAAGTGAAGAAGACTTAAAATATTTACTGATGAAGATCAAAGAGCACAGCCTTCAATATGGATTGTGTCTCAATGTAAGGAAAATGAAAATCCTCACCACTTGACCAAAAACAACATTCTTATCAATGGAGAAAAGATTGAAGTTTTTAAGGGCTTCATTCTTCTTGGATCAACTATCAACACTTATGGAATCAGCAGTCAAGGAATCAAACTATGTATTGCATTAGGCAAATCTGCTGCACAAGACTTTTTTAAATTATTGAAGAGCAAAGATATCAGCTTGAAGACTAAGGTGCGCCTGATCCAAGCCATGATATTTTCAATAACCTAATATGCATGCAAAGATGGACAGTGAATAAGGAAGACCACAGAAGAATTTACGTTTTTGAGTTATGGTGTTGGAAGAAAATATTGAAAGTGCCATGTGCTGCCAAAAGAACCATCAGATCTGTGTTGGAAGAAGTGCAGCCAGAGTGCTCCTTGGAGGTCAGGATGGCCAAACTTCATCACTCATACTTCAGACCTATTGTCAGGAGGTACCAGTCGCTGGAGAAGGATATCATGTTTGGTAAGGTGGAGGGTCAGAGAAAAAGAGGAAGACCACCAGCGAGATGGATTGGCAGCATCAATTGGGCTCAAGCATGGCAATGATAGTGAGGTTGGCCCAGGATCAGGCAATGTTCGTTCTGCTGTGCATAAGGTCGCTGTGAGTTGATACTGACTTGATGGCACCTAACAACAACATATGCATGTGCAAATGGCACCAAAAATAAGAAAGAGGACAGCAGAATCAGAATCTATGCATATGAATTATGGTATTGGAGAATACTGAAAATACCATGGACTGCCAGAAGAACAAATGAAACTATCTTGTTAGAATTACAACCAGTATGCTCCAAAAAGCAAGTGTGGTAGGACTTCTATCATTCTCCAGCCATATTGGAAGGAGGGACTAGGTCCTGGAGAAAGATATGTTTGGAAATATGGAGGATCAACTAAAAAGAGGAAGACTTGAATGAGATTGACACAATAGTTACACCAGTGGGCTCAAACATAACCAAAACGGTGAGGAAGGCACAGGACGACAGTGCTTCCTCATGTTGTGCATAGGGTGGAGTCAAGGGCACCTAAATGACAACAACAAAAATGACTATAACACTTTGATGTCTTTCCTTCTATTTTCTTTTTTTATTCCCATTGAGGTGCATTTAATTATCTTGCAGTCTATATCATTAATTTTGTATTATATAGGATACATTATAGCAGCTTTTTCACCTGACATTTTATTATAAGTGCATCTACTAAATCTAAAACTTAGCAGACAGTTTGCCATAATGTTGTGACTTTCATGTTGCTGTGAGGATGCCACCAGTATTTTAAATTTCAACAGGGTTACCCATGATGGAGAAGTTTCTATGGAGCTTCCAGATTAAGAAGAAGGAGAGGCAGACTACTTACTAATGTTTAGCCACCAAAAACGTTATTAATAACATCAGAAAATTGTTAGATATTGTACAGGGAGATGAACCCCTCAGGTTGGAAGGAACTCAAAATAAAACTGGGGAATAGATGCATCCTCAAATTATAGTTGATCTTGATTATATGAATAGAGTAGAGCTTACAGGGTCATCATTTGCCAATGGGGCACAACTTAAAATGAGGAGAAACAGCTTCAAACATACATTAATAATCAAAAAGTGGAACATACAAAGTATGAATGTAAGAATACTGGAAGTTGTAAAAAATGAAATGGAGTTGATAAAGTTCAACATTCTAGTCATTAGTAAGCTGAAATAGACTGGTGTTGACATTTTGTACCAATCATATGGCTTACTATCTCAGAATGATGAATTGAAGAAAAATTGCATAGTATTCATCAAAAAGAACAACTCAGAATCTATCTTGAAGTACAGCACTGTCTGTGATGGGACAATATCCTTGCACCTACAAGGAAAGTCAATAAAGAACATTCTTATGAATGGAGAAAAGATTGAAGTTGTCAAGGACTTCATTCTTCTTGGATCAACAATCAACACTCAAGGAAGCAGCAGCCAAGAGATCAAACAACATATTGCATTAGGCAAATCTGCTGCACAAGACCTTTTTAAAGAGTTGAAGAGAAAAGATGTCAGCTTGAGGACTAAGGTGTGCCTGA
>NW_006408654.1:6768357-6788703 GCF_000296735.1 Chrysochloris asiatica
CTATGTATCTTTCCACGTACATACAGACACAAAACCGTTACTCCAATTTACCTCTATACACCTTAGCCCATGAATACCTCCCTGTATTTTTACCTGTCTTGTATACTGCCCTCCTATCACCAGAGTTAACTTGTATCCACTCTCTATCCAGTGAATTGCTCTCACTCTCCTCCCACCCCTGGTAGAGATCAAAGAGTGCTTCTTTTAATATGAAAACCTTATCTTCAGAATTTACAATAATGGTTTCATGCAATATTTGTCCTTTTGTGGTAGACTTATTTCACTCAGCATAATGTCTTTCAGGTTCATCCATGTTATGGGTGGTTTTACAGATTCATTGCTATTCTTCACAGTTGCATAGTAGTTCTTTGTCTGTCTGTACTAATGTTTGTTTATATACTCTTCCATTGATCCCATTTAGACTGTCTCCATTCTTTTGCTATTGTGAATATTGCTGCAATGAACATTGGTGTGCAAATAACTACTTGTGTCCTCGTTGCTATTTCATGTGGATAGATGCCAAGTAGAGGTATTGCTGGGTCATAAGATATTTCTATTTCTATCTTTCTGATGAAGTGCCCAGCTGTTTTCCAGAGTGGTTCAACTGTTTTATAGTTCTACCAGGCATATAGGAAGTTCCTGGTCCCTCCAAACCCTTGTCAGCATTTGTTTTATGTTCTTTTGAACTTTGTTAGTAATGTTGTTGTGAGGTGATATCTCATTGCTGTTTTGATTGCATTTCTCTAATGGCTATTTCTTCATTTGTTTGTTGACTACCAGAATATCTTCTTTGGTTAAGTGTCTGTTCATGTCCTGTACCCATTTTTTAATTAGTTTTTTTTTTTTTTCTTGTAGAAATGTTGTAGTTTTCTATAAATTGCAAATGCCTTTTTAAAACAATGTAAAAATACTACTATATACTTGAACCTCAACAGATGAAATGCACAAGAATCATATTGACTATGTTACTGGGAAGAGATGATGAAAAACCTCAATAATATTAGTCAGCACAAGGTCAGAATCCAACTGTACAGTAGACCATCAATTGCTCATGTACAAGTTCAGGCTGAAGCTGAAAAACTAGCATAAGTCCATGAGAACCAAAATATGACTTTCAACATATCCCAACTGAATTTAGAAATTATCTCAACAGATTTGATGCATTAGACATTAATGACCAAAGACAAGAAGAGTTGCAGGATGACATCAAGAATATCAAAAAAGAATGCCAAAGTTCATTGAAAAGACACAAGAGAGAGAGAGAGAGAGAAAAGATATTATAAGAGACTACAAAACTTACTCTCCAGCATAGAGATGCTAAAGCAACTGGAAGAAATGAGGAAGCAGAAGAGATGAAAAGATCATTACAAAGGGCATCTCAAGAAGACAAGTAAAGAAAGTATCATAATGAAATGTGCAAAGACCTGGAGTTAGAACACCAGAAAGGAAGCACAGGTTTAGCATGTCTCAAGTGGAAAGAACTGAAGCAATAATTCAAGCCCCAATCTGCAATTTTAAATACTTATTTAGTTAGGGATCTCATATTGCTATGAGGTTTCCAGTTCATACATGCACAGACTCATCCAAACAGAATCTGTGTAAACATGTCTCTTCAGGCACTGGATAGCTGCAGTCAAGTTCTCTCAGTAATACATTTGTCTTAATCTTTTTAAGGTGCCCTCAAAAAAATTGTCAATTTAAAATGTGACTCCTGATGGGATTTTCTGGGCCAGTTATATTTTAGGCCGAAAGATCAACTCAGAAAATTATGGTGACTGTTTTATGGGATCCCAAAGGAATAATCTTGGTATATTTTCTTGAGGGACATAATTCCAAGGGATTATCAGAAAGAAATTTTAAGAAAATTTCAAACTGTATTGATGAGAAAAAGACAAGGAAAGTTGTGCCAGAAAGTTGTACACTACATTACAGTATACTACCTTACATTGGGGAGTCCTGGTGTGGCGCTGTGGGCTAATGCATCAGACTGCAAAGTGGTTTGAATTACATGGTTGGTGGTTCAAGCTCACCAGCTGCTCCTTGGAAACCCTATACAGGGTCACTATGGGTCAGAACCGACTCGATGGCACACAACAACAACAACAAACCTTACATTGGAGTCCTGGTATTGTGCTGTGGGCTAATGCATCAGACTGCAAAGTCATTTAACTGCAAGATTGGTCATTCAAACTCGCCAGCTGCTCCTTGGAAACCCTATACAGGGTGGCTATGGGTCAGAATCTACTCAACAACAACAAAATGATCCTGCTGCATTGTATTACAACATATCATATTACATTACAATTGATTTATATTAGATTATATTACATAATAGCAACCAGTTTTGTGTCTGGACAAAGCACTGGTAATCACAGCCTCGTCCAGTTAAGGCATACAATTGACCATCACTATATCTCCCCACCAAAAATTCATAAAATGTTTGTTTCTCATAACCATGTAATCTTTTTACCATAAATCCCTGCCAATCCTTGATATAAGAATTTGTCAAAATGACTTGATGGCAGTTAACAACAACAGACAATTAGATATAATCCCACTCCTGCTGAAGTGGCAAAATTATAATGAAAGAAAGAGTGAGAGAGAGGGAGTAAGGAAATAAAAGTGTAAAGAAGGAAGGAAAAAAGAAAGAATAAAAGAAGGGAAAGAACAGAAACTAGTTAATGCTTATGAAGAATTGGGAATAACAAATCCCTTATCCACTACTAATAGGAATGTTTAAATGGTACAATGATGTGGAAAACAATATGATTCCTCAAGATATTAAAAATATAAGTACCATATAACCAGCAATTCCACTCCATGGTATGAGGATAAAAAAGTATTACCATAAATGCCGTTGAGTCAGTTCCGACTCATAGGGACCCTGTATAGGATTTAAAGGAGCAGCTGGTGAATTTGAATTGCTAACCCTCATGGTTCAAACAGAGCCCTGCAGTCCAGCTTTATTTCACAGTGTTACAATGGGGTTCCATGTTATATCATTTCAAAATAAATCTTTTGGCATCCTCAAATGATTTTTAAATCATGTTCATTTTCAATGTTCTTTGAGTTTGGGGAACAAAAAGAAACCTGAAGGGACAAGAACAAGGTTGTAGGGTGGATAGTGTAAATTTTCCTAACAAAATTCTCATAGGACAACCCCTTACACTCTCAAAGAATGAGCAGCTGTATTGTTTTGATGGAGATAAACAAGGCAAACAAAAAGCTCCTTGGTGCAAGTTTGCTGGCTTTTTTTTTTTCTCATCAATGCAGTTTTTAACTTCCTTACAACTTTTTTATAATAACTCCTCATAATTGTCCTGTGTCCTTTGAAAAAATCCACTAAAATCACTACTTTGGAATCCCAAAAAGCTGACACAATAACTTTCTGAACAGACCTCCCTGTCTTGAATTAATCTCTGAAATCGTCTAACCATCCTTAGAATGTTTGATCCATCTGAAAACTGTTGTTTATGTAAGGCAGAATTCTTATGAAGTTGGTGTAAATCTTTAATGATTTGGGGAAATGTCCACTTAAGATGTGATAAAAATTGTATTAGTCCTGACCTCAATTTTCTCCCCCTTGACACATTTTTTATTTTCAAGGCATCTTATGAGACTAGCACAAATGTTTGAGAGAACATGTCTGCAGCCATCACTGATTACAAAGACAGGTTTTACTATGATTTTTTTGTGTGAAAAAAATTCATGCATGTATGAACTAGAACCCTGGTAGCAAGATTGTTTGACTCACCCTCATATAGCCCACATTCCAAAAAATAGTGACATATATTACAGGTAGTTTCATAAAGTTCATGGAAGAATCCCACAATCTTTTAATTCCATTTTTCCATGAACTTTTTGAAGCTTCCTCATAGATACTATTTTCATAGCCGTACTGTTCATAATTGAAAATGGTAGAAAGCACCTGTCTACTAATGGATAGATGGATAAGTAAAATGAGGTAAACATACAATGGAATACTATTCAACCATAAAAATATATGATGTATGCTATAATATGCTGAGTAAAATCAGTCAATCACAAGATAACAAATACTTTATTAGCTCATGTATATGAATGACAAGAATTAGTAAATATATGGAGACCAATGGTTATTAGGGGACATAGTGAAGAAATTATTCTTTGGAAATTATTGAGTTTATGTCTGTGGTGATAGGAAAATTGGCTTTGATTAAGGGTAATGGTCACAGAACTTGACTAATATAACTAATATCACTAAGTTATATGCCAGAAGAAAAATTAAATGGCAAATACTTTGTTTATATAATTTTTCAACAACAGTAACCAAAAGACAAATACAAAAAAAAAAAAAAAGATACAATTATTACTACTACTAGTTACAATCAAACATCTCATGGATGAATTCTCTTGGTTTGAAGGTTTAGGATCACAGCCAATTGACCTTACACTGTTTGTAGATTTTGATTTTTCTCCCTTCATCCCCAATTCAGAAGAGTATTGCCTGAGGTCTAAAAATTTGTGGTCACTAGTGCTTAGAAGAAGGAAAAAGGAAATCCAGGAACCAAAGAAGGAGCTAGATAGTAGTAAGTCTAGTTGTCCTCATGAACCCCCACCTCCTTTGTCATGAGAACAGAACTGAATAGTACCAGATTACCATTACTGAACATTCTGATCAAGGACTCAGTAGATAAACCTGGTAAAAAGGTGCATATGTGTATAACAGAACGTAAAATGCCGTACAGAATCCAAACTTACTGCAGAAACTGCTCAGTATATTTTTCTTATAAAAATTTGAACTTTGAACCAAAATTGCCAATGGATGGCATGTTAAAACTAAATAACAATTTAGCTGAATTAGTAATGAATGTTTGCATTGAACGTTGACATTTTAAAAATAATATGTACCAGATCAAATGGATAAAAGTAACTCCAAAGCACAAATGACACAGTGAATCTAAGTCAATGGTGGAGAAATTATATGATGAGACAGCAAAAATATTGATACAGTATGAGGAATGTAACAAATGACATTGAATTGTACATGTAGAAACTGCAGAATTAGTGTATGAGCTTTGGAGGATATATATACATGGATGAGTAAAAAAATATTATTTGAATCAACTTTAAGAAAGACAAATACATAATTTTTTTATATAACCTTGCTTTTCAATAGACTTTGTCCATCTGTCAACAAGCTTTCATATTCTCTTATTTAACAAATATTTTAGGCTGAACTCTGAGCCATGAATGCATTGCTGTTTTCACTGCTTCATCAGAGGTAAATCTTCATCCTCATAGGGCTGCTTTTAGGAAACCAAATAGGTGAATGTATGATGGAGCAAGATCAGAACAGTAGGGAGGATGTTTTAACACCTCAAAAGGAAATTTTTACTGAGTGTTAATAGTGTGATCAGAGGTGTATGGAGTTGCATTGTCATGCAAGATCACAGTACTCTTGGATAGCAGTCCTCTGAATTTAATGCAAAATTTAGGCTTCAGCTCCTCAGTGAGCATTTCACTATAACAAGCACTGTTGATTTTTAAACCTTTTTCCTGTTGGTGTTCCAATAGTGGCCTTTGAGAATCCTAGAAAACTTTAAGCACCAATTTTCCAGCTGTTGGTTGATTTTTGAACATTCTCTTGGTTGGCAATTGAGGATGTTTCCATTCCATACTCTGCTGTTTACTCTCAGGTTCACAGTGATGAATCCATGTCTTGTTACCAGTAACAATTAAAAAAAAAACAAACAACCTTCTATCATCCTAATTCTGTCCAAAGTCTTTTGCAGACGTCCCAATTCTTCCCTTTGTCCTCTTTCATGAGTTGTTTCAGGACCCATTTCACACAAACTTTTTGAAAACCAAGTCTGTCATGGATTATTTCAAGGGCAGAGCCATAATTGATTTGCAAATGATTTTCCACATTAGTCCACTGTTATTCATTTATTCAACAGAAGTAGACCTTTTGTATAATAGAAGGAAACACTACCTGGTTCTGCATCATTATCGCAATCATTGCTAAGCTTGAGCCTATTGCTGCTGCCACTGTGTCAATCCATCTTTGTTTGGGATCTTCCTCTTTTTTGCTGAACCTCTACTTCACCTAACATGATGTACTTCTCCAAGGACTGGCTCCTCTTGCTAATATGACCGAAGTATGAGAGATGAAGTCCTTTCATCCTGGCCTCCAAGGAACATTCTGGCTGTACTTCTGCCAACACAGATTTGTTTATTCTTCAAGCAGTCCATGGTACTTTAAATGTTCTCCAATACCATAACTCAAATGCATCAGTTCTTTTGCTCTCTGTGCTATTCACTGTCCAATTTTCACATGCATATGAAGCTATTGAAAATATGGCTTAGATCAGGCACAACTTAGTCCTCAAACTGACATGTTTGCTCTTGAACATTTTAGAGAGTTCTTATGCAATAGATTTACCTAATGCAATACATCATTTGATTTCGTGACTGCTGCTTACATGAGTGTTAATAGTGGATCCAGGCATATGATATCTTTGAGAATTTCAACCTTTTCTCAATTTATTATGATATTACTTATTAGTCTAGTAGTGAGGATTTTTGTTTTTTTAATACTGAGGTGCAACTCATACTGAAGACTGTGGTTTTTAATGATCACCAGTAAGTATTTTAAGTCCTATCTGCTTTCATCAAGCAAAGTTGCATAATCTGCATATTGCAGTTTGATAATGAGTCTTCCTCCAATCCTGTTGCTGTGTTCTTCTTCATATAATTTAGATTCTCCTATTATTTTCTCAGAAACAGATTGAATAAGTACGGTGAAAGAATACAACTATGGCACACACTTTTCCTAATTTTAAACCATTGAATGTGCCCTTGTTCTTTGGTCTATGCACAGCTTTCTCATGAGTACAGTTAATTTCTGTAAACATCCATTAATAATCAAACATAGAATGAATTTATGAAGTATGAATCTAGGAAAATTAAAATTTCTGAAAATAAAATGGAATGTGTGAAAATCAATATCCTGGGCATTAAAGAGCTAAAATGGGTAGGTATTTGCCATTTTATGACTGGTATCTGAAAATCATATGGCTTACTAAGCCAGGAATAAAAATTGAAGAGAAATGACATTGCATTCATCATCAAAAAGAATATTTCAAGATATATCTTGAAGTATAATGCTTCGGTTATGGGATAATGTCCATTGGCCTATAAGAACACCAGTTAATAGCACCATTATTCAAATTCATCCAACCACTAAAACCAGTGATAATAAAATTGAAGAATTCTATCAACTTGTTGAGTCTTAAATTGATCCAACATGAAATCAAAATGTATTAATAATTACTAGAGATTAGGTGCAAAGGTTGAAAACAAATAGGAAGGATCAGTTGTTGGAAATACAGCCTTGGTGATAGATTACATGATAGAATTTTGAAAGAACAATGACTTCTTCATTATAAATACCTTTTTTAAGCAACATAAAAGATGACTATACACATGGACCTCACCAGATGGAATGCGCAGAAATAAAGTTGACTACATCTACGGGACGAGACAGTGGAAAAGCTCCATAGCATCAGCCAAAACAAGGCCAGAGGCAGACTGTGGCAAAGGAATTGACCATATGCAAGTTCATGCTTAAGCTAAAGAAAATTTAAAAATTCCACGAGAGACAAAACTTGACCTTGAACATATCCCACCTTAATTTAGAGATCATTTCAGGAACGGAAGTGATCCATTAGACACTAATGACAGAAGACCAGAAAAATTGTGGAATGATAACAACAGCATCATACAGGAAGAAAGCAAAAGGTTATGAGAATACAAGAAAGAAGGAAACTACCAAAATGGATGTCAGAATAGACTAAAACTTGCTTTCCACTGTAGAGATACTAAAGATGTTAATGGAAGAAATGAAGAGGAAAATGTGCTGAATGAAAATTTCAAAGAGCAGCTTGAGACATAGCCTAGCCATTATGTTGTTGTTATGAGCCGTGGAGTCAGTTCCAACTCATAGCTACCCTGTACAGGGTTTCCGAGGCTATAAATCTTTATGGGAGCAGAAAGCCTCATATTTCTCCCAAGGAACAGCTGGTAGTTTCGAACTGCTGACTGTGAGATTTGCAGCCTGATTTGTAGCCACTACACTGCCAGAACTCTTTTCTATAATGTAATGCACAAAGCCATTCTATAATGTAATGTGCAAAGATCTAGAGTTAGAACACCAAAAAGAAGGACATGCTTAGCATTTCTCAAGTTGAAAGAACTGAAGAAAAATGCAAACATCTGCTTGCAATATTGAAGAATTCTAAAGATTGAAGTTGTTAAGGACTTCATTCTTCTTGGATCAGCTATCAACACTCATGGAAGCATCAGTCAAGAAATCAAACGATGTATCACATTAGGCAAATCTGCTGCACAAGACATTTTTAAATTGTTGAAGAGCAAAGATGTAAGCGTTAGGACTAAGGTGCACCTGATCCAAGCCATGATATTTTCAATAACCTCATATGCATGTGAAAACTGAAGAGTGAATAAGGAAGGCCACAGAAAAACGTATGCTTTTGTGTTATGGTGTTGGAGGAGAATATTGAAAGTGGCATGAGCTGACAAAAGAACCAATAGATCTATGTTGGAAGAAGTGCAGCCAGAGTGCTCCTTGGAGGCCAAGATGGCCAAACTTCGTCTCTCATACTTTGGACATATTGTCAGGAGGGACTGGTTGCTGGAGAAGGATATTACATTTGGTAAGGTTGAGGGTCAGAGAAAAAGAGGAAGACCCCCAACAAGATGGATTGGCCAAGTGGCAGCATCGATGGACTCAAGCGTGGCAACAGCAGTTAGGTTGGCCCAGGATCTGGCAGTGTTTCGTTCTGCTGTGCATAGGTCGCTATGAGTTGGTACTGAGTCAATGGCATCTAAAAACAACAACAACATGGGGAAAATGGAGTACTAGTTTGGCACTCTGGGTTAATGCCCTGAACTGAAGTTCAAACTCACCAAATGCTCCTCGGAAACCCTATACAGAGTCACTATGGGTCAGAACTGACTTGACGACAGTTAACAACAACAAAAAAATGGGCAAAATATTCAATGATGTAGAGATCATCAAAAGAAGATGGAAGGAATATACAGTCACTGTACCAATAAAAAATGGATGATGTTCAATCATCTTAAGAGATACCATTTTATCAAGAATCAATGGTCTGAACTAAGAAGTCCAATGTTCACTGAAGGCATTGGTGAAAAACAAGTCTCTGGGAACTGACAGGATACAAATAAAAATCTTTCAACTGATGCTTTCAATATTGTTAGTTCATATTTTATTATCTCTACCTTTTCTTCTTAATACAAATAGTATATTATTGTATTTTTAACCATGACTCTCTTCCCTGTCTTTTCATGATGTACTAGGCAGATCTCACATGTTTCCAGTGTCTTTCAGCAACAAGAATAGTCATAATATGAAACTTTACAACTTCCCTTTCCTATAAAGCTCAATGTTCTCTCATTCACAGCATTTCCAGTATTGTTGGCACAGAAGTTGAGCAGTTAGCTGCTAAGCAGAAGGTCGGAGGTTCCAATCCACCAGCTGCTCCTTGGGAGTAAAATATGGCAGTTTGCTTGTATAAATATTTACTTTTTTATAAACCCCATTGAGACGGTCTGCTTGCTATGATGGAGTCCTGGTATGGTACTGTGGGTTAATGCACTGGACTGCAAAGTTGGTTTGAACTGCAAGGTCAGTGGTTCAAGCTCACCAGCTGCTCCTTGAAAACCCTATTCAGGGTTGCTATGGGTCAGAACCAACTCCACAGCACATAACGACAACAACTTGCTGTAAGTTGAAATTGACTTGATTAGCATATGACTGGCACATAACGACATGATAAATATGTCTTGAATAAATGAATGAGTCCATGAGTAAATGATTGATTAAATGGATAAATAGATGAATTGATAAATGAGGTAAGGTTAAGATTCAATTGTAGCATATGAGGGCTCATGTTCGAATTCAAAGCTGGAGGGACCTGGAATAGCAAAAACATCAATGAAGTCCCTGCTCTTACACTGAGTGTTGGAAGACGAATAGCAGTTCACCAACTAGGCTTGTGTTCAAAAGCATTCCAATTGGAGACAGAAGAATGGATAGAGGTTTAGTGATTTGAAAGCACACAGAGCATATGGGAGACTGTGTAAAGCATAGTGGGATTGAAGTCTTCCCTGAGCGTCTTAAGGAGTCTTGAGTGCTGAAATCATATCTGATTTATTTGTGTTTCTCTCTAGTACTTACACCAGTTTTTGGTAGTTGACATTCAAGAAATATTAGGTGTATCAGTTAGATTAGCTCCTTTCCTTTTTAATTTCCTCAGTGTTACCGGTTACCCTCAAGTTGAACTAATTTAGGATTTACCCATATGTGTCAGAGTAGGTTTTCAATTGTTGATTTTTCAGAAGTAGATTGCTAGACCTTTCTGCCAAGGTGCCTCTGGGTGGACTCAAATATCTGAACTTTTGGTTAGTAACTGAGCTTATTAACCATTTCAATCAGCCAGGGATCATTCAGTGTTATTTTTCTACTTTGTAGCAGCATATGCAGTGCTGCCTAATATAATAAACAGTGATCAACCGAAAATAAACCTAAATATTGTTGACAGATAATGACAATTTTGGATGCTTTAAACTTGTAGAGAGTGGGTGGCAGCAGTAGTGTTTGGGGGGGGAAAACCATCAAAACCCTGTAATAAATTTATGCCTAATTAATACAAATGATAGTCCCTTTCTCTCTTTTCTAATGGAAGGCAGATAAGGAAGAGGGAAAAGGCAGTAAATAAAACATAAAGGTTTATTCATTTAGTTGTTGAGGTTTATAATAATGCTTTAATTTTTACTTATTTGTGATTGCTTTAGAATCTTAAATGCTGACAGTACTTTCCCTAAGGGAAAGACTTTCATAAACCAGAATATTATAATTCTTATATTTAAACATTTGCATATGGTTTCATATTTTGGATTGTTTAATTTGACATCTTTTCAGAATGTTTGGGTTAAAACTAAAGTGTTTTGAGTTTTTTGTGGGGTTTTTTGCTACTAATCTTTTTTTCATTTTTCTTTTTCCTTTTTACGTCTGAGAACACAGATTAATCCAGCTCTGTCCAGACTGATTAAGGTTGTTAAATAAGTTACCCATAGCAGACTTTGTGAAATAAATCTGGTAAAGCAATTCTCAATGGGCTGTAAAATTCTGTTATTAGTTAATTATCAAGACACTTCTGAGTGATATTAAATTATCCCATTTGTCTTCTGATTATTATTCTGGTATCAAGTAAAATTATAAGATGTATAAAGACTGTCCTGTTAAATACTGTATTTCCAAGATGTATAATATTTACAACTATAAATTCAATCTTTTATTCCTCAAATTTTGAGATGTTCTTCAGTGGCATTTGTTGCTTTTTTTCCTAATATATAGACAACTGTTTAATTTAATTTGAAGAGTAATATTACTTTTAGTCACCTGATTTCACTATGGATATGTTATCATTTGGTTAGCCTGGCTAAAGTGTCATTTGTGAATCCATGCCTGAAGATTAGAAAACCAATTTGTTCAGCACTGCTGTGTAGTGACAGGCAGTTCTGAAAAATTTATCTGTCAATCCAGTTGTATTTACCTTCATGAAGTTAATTTGCTAACAATGAACTGCTTGATTCATCTGTACAATATCACATATCTTCTCAGTAGTCTGGAATTTTGTCTATAAAGTTAGAACAGTAGCTGTCTTGGATTGTTGTTAATGTAATTCCAAAATACATATTAGTGGAATATTAAAAAATATATATATATATAAGTTATTGGTGGCCTTATCAGATGGGTTTTATCAAATACATCGGGTAGATCAGGTTATTGTAAATACATTGAGTTGAAAAGCTTCTATTGAATTTGTCAATATGGAAGGCCCTAATGTTTGCCATGTTGTTAACCTGGATTCATCCTTAATGGTTGAAGGGCATCTTTTAAAATCATGAACATTAATGAAGTGCTTTGTTCTAACTTATTGTGTGTTGACTAAAATACAAATACTTAATTTTTAATCTACCCAGTGGCCTATTTGAAATGAATCATATTGTTGCTTCACTTCAAATAGGTCACTGGGTAGATTAAAATTTTTGGTATGCCACCACTCATCAGTCAGTTTGTCATACTGTGGTGGCTTGTGAGTTGCTGTGATTCTGGAAGCTATGCCATGGGTATTTTAAATACCAGCAGGATCAGCCATGGCTACAGGTTTCAGATGAGCTTCCAGATGAAGACAGACTAGGAAGAAGAAGAGATGAACTACTTCTGAATATTTAGTCACTGAAAATCTTATGAATAGTAGAGAAATACTGTCAAATGTAGTGCCAGAAAATGAGACCCTCAGGTTGGAAAGCACTCAAAATGCGACTGGGGAAGAGTTGCCTCCTCACAGCAGAGTTGACCGTGATGATAGGAATGGAGTAATACCCCTGGGAGTAAAGCCCTGGGGACTTTCAATTGCCAATGGGGCACAACTCAAAATGAAGAGAAACAACTGTAAACATCCATTAATAATTGGAACATGGAATGTACGAAGTATGAATCTAGGAACATTGGAAATTGTCAAAAATGAGATGAAATGCATCAACATCGATCTCTTAGGCATAAGTGAGCTGAAATGGACTGGTATTGGCCATTTTGAATCTGACAATCACATGGTTTACTATGCTGAGAATGGCAAATTGAAGAGGAATGGTGTTGCATTCATCATGAAAAAGAATATATCAAGATCAGTCATGAGGTACAGTGCTGTCTGTGATAGGATAATATCCATGTGCCTACAGGAAAGACCAGTTAATACCACTATTATTCAAATTTATCCACCAACTAATAAGCCAGTGAGGAATGAAATACAAGAATTTTACCAACTTCTTCAATCTGAAATTGATCAAACATGCGATCAAGATGTATGGATCATTACTGGTAATTGGAATACAAAGATTGGAAAAAACAAGGAAGGATCAGTAGTTGGAAAATATGACCTTGGTGAAAGAAATGATGCTGGAAATTGCATGATTGAATTCTGCAAAATGATTGATTTGTTCATTTAAAATACCTTCTTTAGACAGCATAAGAGACAATTATACACATACACCTCACCAGATGGAATACACAGAAATCAAATTGTCTATATCTGTGGAAATAGACAGTAGAAAAGCTCAGTATCTTCAACCAAAATAAGGCCAGGGGCAGATTGTGGAACAGACCATCAATTACTCATATGCAAATTTAAACTGAAGTGGAAGAAAATGAAAACAAGTCCACGAGAGCCAAAATATGACCTTGAATATATTACACCTGAATTTAGAGATAATCTGAAGAACAGACTTGATACATTAAACACTAAAGACTGAGACCAGAAGAGTTGTGGGATGACATCAAGAATATCATACAGAAAGAAATCAAAAAGTCATTAAGAAAACAAGACAGAAGAAAAAGATCAAAATGTATGTCACAAGAGACACTGAAACTTGTTCTCCTGCATAAAGATTCTAAAGCAAATGGAAGAAATGAGGCAGTCCAAGAGCTCATTTCAAAAGTCAGTTCAAGAAGACAAAGTTATATATTACAGAAAAATGTGCAAAGATCTAGAGTCAGAAAACCAAAAAAGAAGAACACGCTCAGCATTTCTCAAGCTGGGGGAACTGAAGAAAAAAATTCAAGCCTTGACTTTAGTTATTGAAGGATTCTCTGGACAAATTATTGAATGATGCAGAAAGCATGAAAAGAAAATGGAAGGAATAAACAGTCACAGTACCAAAAGAAAATGTTGATGTTCAACCATTTCAAGAGGCAGCATATGATCAAGAGCCAATGATACTGAAGGAAGAAGTCCAAAGTGCATTGAAGGAATTTGCAAAGAACAAGGTATCAGGAATTGATGGAATAAAATTTGAAATCTTTCAAGAAATTGAGGCAGCACTGAAGGCACTCACTCATCTTTGCCAAGAAATTTGGAAGACAACTATCTGGTCAACTGATTGTAAGAGATCTGTATTTGGGCCTATTCCAAAGAGAGGTGACCCAACTGAATGAGGAAATCATCGAACAATATCTTTGGTACCTCACGTGATTGAAATTTTACTAAAGGTAATGCAGAAATGGCTGCAAGCTTATACATTGACAGAGAACTTCCAGTGGTTCAAGGCAAATTCAGAAGAGGACGTGGAATGAGGTATATTATTGCTGATGTCCGATGAAAAGCAGAGAAGACCATAAAGGTGTTTACCTGTGCTTTATTGACTATGCAGAGGCTTTCGATTGTATCATGACAAGCTATGGACAACATTGTGAAGTATGAGTAGTCCGGAACACTTAATTGTGCTCATGAGGACTCTGTACCTGGACCAAGAAGCAGTTGTTTGGACAGAACATGGGAACACTGAATGGTTTAAAATTAAATAAGAGTTGTATTCTTTCACCAGACATATTCAACCTGTATGCTGAGCAAATAATCCAAGAAGCTAGGTTATATGAAGGAAAGCATGGCATCAGGATTGGAGGAAGACTCACTAACAACCTGGGATATGTAGATGATACAACCTTGCTTAGTGAAAGTGAAGAGGACTTAAAATAGTTACTGATGAAGATTAAAGGCACAGCCTTTGGTATGCATTGCATCTCAATGTAAAGGAAACAAAAATGCTCACCACTGGACGGATAAACAACATTCTTATCAATGGAGAAAAGATTTAAATTGTCAAGGACTTCATTCTTCTTGGATCAACTATCAACTCTCATGGAAGCAGAAGTCAATAAATCAAATGATGTATTGCATTAGGCAAATCTACAGCACAAGACCTTTTTAAAATGTTGAAGAGCAAAGATGTAAGCTTGAGGACTAAGGTGAGCTTGACCCAAACCATAGTATTTTCAGTAACCTCATATTGCATGTGAAAGCTGGACAGTGAATAAGGAAGACAATTGAAGAATTGATGCTTTTGAGTTATGGTGTTGGAGGAGAATATTGAAAGTCCCATGGATTGCCAAAAGAACAAACAGATCTGTGTTCGAAGAAGTGCTGTCAGAGTGTTCCTTGGAGGTCAGGATGGCTAAACTTCGTCTCTCATACTACAGACCTATTGCCAGGAGGGACAGGATATCATGATTGTTAAGGTGGATGGTCAGAGAGAAGAGGAAGAACCCCAGCACAATGGATTGGTACAAATGGCAGCATCAATGAACTCAAGTGTAGCAACAATTACTTGTGAGGTTGGCCCAGGACCAGGCAGTGTTTCATTCTGTTGTGCTTAGGGTCACTATGAGTCAGTACTGACTCGATGGTACCTAAAAACAACAACAATGTTGGTATTAAGCATTCAGTTAAAGTAATGCTTGAAGGTTCTTCTACTTTTTAACTTTTCCCTTATGTGGAAAAATCCACTAAAGGCTTTTTCCTTCAAACAACAGTCATTATTGAGTAACTTCTAGAGGGACCTCTGTACTCAGCACCTCTTAATGCTCTTAAAATGGTTCCTAACTCAGTGTTGCAGTCTCTTCTAATCACAGAGCTGCTTTTTCCTTGACTTGAATATTGTGTGCTCTCAGGCAGGTTATTCAAGTAAAAAGAGATATTAAAAAGAGAAAACATAAGAATAATTTATACTTATCTCTGTCTTCCAGTAAAGTCTAATTAACAAGAATGTGTTGAAATAAGCTTTATCAGAAATTATGTATTTGTTCTCTATTTATTCCCCTAGAGTTTTTAGACTCTACTACTAAAATTTAGCTAGAAGCTAAATAATTATTCATATAAATGCTGTATTAAACAGCTTTAAACTTTTTCTGAATAATAAGTCAAAGGCAAAAATGACTGAGTAATAATTGTATAATGTGTTTTTGATGAAGAGGTATTTTAATAAGTTCATTAAGAGCAGTCTAGTAGGATTTGATGATTCTGCTAATCTTTAGGACTAGACAATTCTTATGGAAAAATAAGGAAAATGGCTAAGAAGTTGTCATAACTTGACCCATATTAACACTATGTACAACATAACAAAAAACATATCCCAGTGTTGTGCCATCCTCATAACTGTTTTGTTTGGATCCAATGTGGTGTCACAATGTCAATCTATCTTGTTGCATCAGCTCCTGTTTTAAGATGACTCTGAATTTTTTTATGCATGATGTCCTTCTCCAGGGAGTGTCTTTCTTTCTGAAAACATGTCCAAAACATAATAGATGAAGTCTTGCCATCTGGCTTCTAAGGAGCATTCTGATTGTACTTCTTCCAAAACATATTTGTTATTCTGGCAATCCATGGTACTTTCAATATTCTTCACCAACAATATAATCCAAATATATCCATATGCTATGGTCTTCCTTATTCATTGTACAACTTTCACACGCATATGAAGTAGTTGAAGATACCATGGTGTGGGTCATGGGTTACCAATTTCAATCTTTTATTCTTTTACCATGATGCTATTTATTATCCAGTTTTGAGTATTTTCTTTTTTTACACTGAGGCTCAACCCAAAGTGAAAGCTCCAGTCTTTGATCTTCATTAATGTTTCAAGAATTCTATGAATCTAGCAAACAAGGTTGTGCCATCTGTCTATTTTGATGAATATTCCTCCAATCTTGATGCTATACTCTTTTTCATATTACCCAGCTTCTCAAAGTATTTGCTTACCCTATAGATTGAATATGTTTGGTGAAAGGATATAACCATGACTCACACCTTTCCTGAATTTGAACTGGTCAGTATTCCCATGTTCTAGTATAATGACTATCTCTTGGTCTTTTTACAGGTTCCTCATGCAAACAATTAAGTGTTCTGGAATTCTCATTTTTTGTAATGCTATCTCTTATGAATCACGGTTGAATTCTGTCAGCTTCCTGTGACTGTACTGCTGCAATGATCTTAAGCATTTTTTTTTTTTTTGCCTGTGATATTAATGATATTTTTTAACAGTATCACATTCCATTAGACCATCCTCCTTTGATATGTAGACAAATACAGGTCTCTTCTAGTCAGTAGATTAGGAAGCTGTCTTCCAAATTTCTTGGCATAGTGAGTGAGTGTCTCCAGTCCTGCATCAATTTTTTAAAATATTTTATTTGTATTCTATCAATTCCCAGAGTCTTGCTTTTCTCCACTGCCTTCAGTACAGCTTGAATTTCCTCCTTTAATATTATCAGTGCTTAATTATATGCTAACTCCTGACCTGGTTGAATTTTGACCAATTCTATTTGGTACAGTGGCTTTGGGTTTTCCTTCCATATTGTTTAAATGTTGCCTGTATCATTCAATATTTTGTCTATCAATCTTTTAATAATGCAACACAAAACCTGATTTTTTTCTTAAGTTCTTTCACTTGGAGAAATGGTGAGCAATTTCTTCTCTTTTGGCTTTCTAACGCTAGTTCTATGCATATTTCTTTATAAATAATACTTGACTTTGTCTTTTCAATTGCCCTTTGAAATTTTCTGTTCCTCTCTTTTACTTCAAAATTTATAACATTCACTTAACTTATCTACATACTCTAATCAAAGTCAGAATATTTAAAGGAAATATTTTTAAGTTTTAATCCTGGCATAGTGCTGTCGGCTAATGTGTCAGATTCCAGTGTCATTTGACCTGCAGTGTTGGTGGTTCAAGCTCACCAGCTGCTCCTTGGAAATCCTATACAAGGTCACGATGCATCCAAATTGACTTGACAGCACTTAAAAATAGCCTATTTAATTTTTGCCTTCCCAGATATATGTAAAGTTAATGCAATTTTTATAAGTTAAGAGTATGTCTAAGTATGAGTTATGAAAAAAAATTTCAAAGGAAATTTTATCAGATGGCAGGCATTTAGGAAAAGCTCATATTAGTGGATCTAAAGGAGCTCTGGTAGCGTAGTGGTTACGAATCGGACTGCGAGCCGCAAGGTCAGCAGTTCGAAACTACCAGCTGTTCCGCGGGAGAAAGATGAGGCTTTCTGCTCCCGTAAAGATTTACAGCCTCGGAAACCCTGTACAGGGTCGCTATGAGTCGGAACAGACTCCAAGGCACATAACAACAACAACAACAACAATCTGTTAGTATATTTGAATGTCTCCCCAAAGTGAGAGTCACAGAGATAAAATTGGATTCAGAAATTGACTAAATGCATTCTGAATTTATATGAATCAAAGAAAAGGATAATTTTTTAAAACTTTACTCCAGTGAATTAGTAATTACATATCATGAAAAAAAATTCCTTTTTTAATAGTCTTGGAAGAGTGTGTCAGTGAATTGTAAAATTACAAATTACATCAATATATTATTGTTTTATAAATTTATAAACATAAACTATTTTCCAAATGATTATGTATATATATATACTATAGGTAAGTAATGAAGATGTGATCATAGAGAATATTATAAGTATTTTTCTCTACTGGAAAAATAGATTTTGTTCATAGGATGTAAACATGAAAATGTAGGTATAGATGATTACTTGAATATTTGAACAATGTGTAATTGTCTACAGGTTTTGTTTCTATAAATTTTTCATATATATATATTCTTTTTTTTTTTGAGGAATTTAAAATTTCATGAATAAATGCAATGAAGAGATAGTGGAACTTTTCATGAACTTTTAAAAACCATATCATATATGTTGGCTAAGATGTATTATTACTAGAGTTCATAAATGCACAAGTTTACACGAAACAAAATGTGTTGTTTAAATGTGTCTCTGCAATTAGTGGATGACTGAAGACAAGGTCTCTCAGTAATAGTCTTGTCAAAGCGTGCCTTTGAAAAAAAAAGTGGCTTCCAAAGGGATCTACTGAACCAGTCAAGTTTAAGGTAGAGAAATCAGCTCAGAAGGTTATAGTAAACACTTTCAGTCACTCACTAAAACCTTCAGTATGGATTGTACCTCAATGTAAAGAAAGCAAAAACCTTCACAACGATACCAATAAATATCATGATAAATGGAGAAAATATTGAAGTTGTCAAAGACTTCATTTTGCTTGATTTCATAATAAAAGCTCATGAAAGTATCAGTCAAGAAATTAAATGATTTATTTCATTAGGCAAATCTGCATCAAAGACATTTTGGAAGTGTTAAAGAGCAAAGATGTCAGTTTGAGGACTAAGGTGCACCTAACCATAACCATTGTCTTTCAGTAGCCTCATATGCATGTGCAAGTTAGACAATGAATAAGGAAGACTGTAGAACAATTGATGTGTTTGAATTATGGTGTTCGTGAAGCATATTGGAAGCACAATTGATTGACAGAAGAACAAAGAAATCTGCCTTAGAAGACGTAAGACAGAATTCTCCTTAGATGTTGAGACTTTGTCTCTTGTTCCCTGGACACATAGTCAGGAGAAAGCAGTTCCTGGAGAAGCACATAATGCTTGGTACAGGCTGAGCAAAAATGGAAGACCCCCAATGAGATAGATTGACACATTGGCTACAACAACGGGCTCAAACACAACAACAATTGTGAGGATAATGCATGACCAGGTAGCATTTCATTCTCTTGTGCATAGGGTTGTTATCAATCGAAACTAATACAACATCATCTAATAACAACAAAGGGGTAATCTTCATAGGTTTTACTCAAGGGACAGGGAATGATAAGGAAGGCTTATTAGGAAGAAGTTTTAAGAAAATTGAAAATTGCATCCGTGAGGAAAAGGCCAGAAAATTTGTACTGAAATGTTTTCTTCCCATCCTGACAACACACTTGCTCATTCTTTGATGGTAGCAAGGACTGGACTTTCCCATGAGAGTTTTGTTAGGTAATCTTACCCCATGCATCCTACGACCCTAATCTTGCCTTTCAAACTTATTGTATTCCCCAAAACTCAAATATATTTTAAAGGAATTCAATTTGTATTCTTTGAGGATACCAAAACAGCTGTTTAGAAGTAGTTTAAACCAAAGAGCACAAAATTCTTCAGGGAAGAATTCAAAAGTGTATAGGTTATATATGTGGCAGATATATCAAGAAATGAAGTCCAGGTGTGGTACTATCTGTTAAAGCACAAGATGGAAATGTTGGTTTGAACCATAAGGTTAGTGGTTCAAACTTAGCAATCATTCCTGGGAAACCGTATGCAGGGTCACATCGAGTCAGAATCAACTTGAAGGCACTTAACAAATTTTGACAATTTTGTTTAATAACGGTTTCTCTGCCAAGAAATTTGGAAGACAACTATCTGGCTGACTGCTTGGAAGAGATCAATATTTGTTCCCATTCCAAAGGGAGGTGATCCAACAGAATATGGAAATCATCGGACAATCTCTTTGATATCTCAAGCGAGTAAAGTTTTACTAAAGGTAATACAGAAACGGCTACAATCATACATT
>NW_006408654.1:6789693-6798248 GCF_000296735.1 Chrysochloris asiatica
AGTCTCTGGAGAAGGATGTCATGCTGGGTAAGATGGAGGGTCAGAGAGGGAGAGGAAGACCCCCAACGAGATGGATCAGACAGGTGGCATCATTGATGGCATCAAGTGTGGCAGCCGTAGTGAGTTTGGCCCAGGATCAGACATTGTTTCGTTCTGCTGTGCATGGGGTCACTATGAGTCAGTTCCGACTCGACGGCACCTGACAACAACAACAATGATTTTGTAGCAATACTTTTCTTTTTAGTTACTCTTGTGTGTGTCTCCAAGTTTATATCCTTAACAAATTGAAACTCTAATTTGAGGATACATAATGTATGTCAAAGAGAATATATTAAAATGCTAAGCCGTGTGGCTGTAGCTGTAACTATTTTAAGATCTGTTGCCATGGAGTATTCATCCACCCAATGTGTTTTCCAAGGCTGTACTATAAATCTTTACTGGAGTAGAAAGCTTCCTCTTTCTCCCACAGACAGCTTGGTTGATATGAACTGCTGACATTGTAGTTAGCAGTATAATGCAACCCACTATGCCACCATGGCTACCATAATTCTTACGTTATTGCTGTTGTTAAGTACAGTCAACTTGGTACCAAGTCAGAGCAACCATGTACAAAGTTTCTGAGGAGAGGCTGGTGAGTTTAAACCACCAACTTTGTGGCTCAAAATGACCTTGTGGTTGAGTGCTTATCCTAGAGTGCCACACCAGGACTGCTTACAGGGCCAGACCCGAACTCCGTAATTGTTTAGGCGTTCAGAAAAGAGGACGATCAATGTTTACTAAGCCAAAAAAAAAAAAAAAAAAAAAAAAATCAAAGCCTGTGGAGCAGGAAGAAGACTTACAGATGATTCTATAACATTAAAACATAATTTCCCGTGCAGAGATAAAAAATTTGAGACTTAGAGAGTCTTGGAGTTCCATTTGGCTCTTCATTCAACGGTTTTATATAAGGTTGCACTTTGGCACTTGGATATGACAGTTCTTTATTTCATGCACTATCCCACTCATTGCATGCATTATATATCTCTGTCAGTTGATCACAAAATATAATTTCCAAATGCCCAATATATTTGCAAACATCCATTGGAAGATATATTTTAGTTCAGAATCGCGTAACACATCATTTCAGGATATTGAGATTTGTGATAAAACTAAAATGTGTAAGAAACTCTTTATTAAAAGGGGATTTATGATGATGAAGATGATTATTTAATTTGTCTGCTGCAAGTAGAGTTGAATACTTTTATTAAAATTTCAAATGGAACTTTTTCACTAATGTATAAGCTGTAGATAGGATTGTTAGATAGATTAAATGTTGTTGCACTGGAAATAAATGTTAATATATAGTCTACCAGTTTCCTTCACTCTTGCCCCCAAGAATTTTAATTTCTCCATGTGTCATGTACTCTAACAGTAAAATGAATTGAGGTGACTATAGCCCAATAGCATTCATTTAGTATTGTATCATACTACATTAAATTCTTGTTAAGTACTTGTTAAATAAATTCTTAATAAACACCTTTGGAAGTAGCTTAAATATCGAATTATCAAAACTTTATAGCAGTAAAGACTGCACAAGGACATTTCACCAAACAAAAGAAAGAAATGTTAACTATAGGACTATGAAAAGAGAGAAGCTTAGGTAAAATTTAAATGAAAGAACATCTATTACATTTACATGTATATTTTCTCAAAGACTCTTAAATTATAAATTCTCATTCACATTGAAATAGAAAGCAAACTCTTACTGATAAAAGTAGATTAAAAGTAAATGTAAATATATTGTAATTCAGGAATACACACTTAAATGTAAGCAACCTACAACGGCCAGAAAGAGAAACAAAAAGAACACACCAGGGTTGGATGAGAACCAATGAGAATTTGAGAGCACACATCTGTCTTTTCACTTCCAGCAGTCAGGAAACTTGCCTCAGGGTAACAGATCAGACTTTCCAGTCTTTCAAGATAAATTGCAAATACACATATATAGTTGTGTGAAATGTGTCCCCTTTTTAATGCTTGAAATTCATTAAAAAATTTTCAAACATTGTGTGGGTAAAACAAAATTTTCCCTGTCATGCGACAGACTTCCTTTCTTAACTTGTTACAAATGCTTCAAAATCCAGTCCTAGACATTGTTTGAATCTGGGCACACCTTTGTTTCAAACGGTCCTGAATTATGACTCACTCAACCACATAAATTATTGGGTAGTTTTATATGGATGTCTGACTGAAGATTGTGGATGACTACTGATAGTGTTTATTTTTTATATAGTTTTAATAAAAAACAAGTTTTATAAGACTTCTATGCCTTATCATGAACTCCTGGTGTGGTGTTGTAGGATCAGCACTAGACTGTAAACCATAAGGTTGGCAGTTCAACCTACCAGCTCACCAGCTACTCCTCAGAAACCCTATCGAGCATTGCTATGAGTCAGAACTAACTTAATGGCACTTAACAACAACAACAATGTCTTATCATGCAAAAATCAAGTAGCAATTAAATGTAAGCTTTCTTTTTCCCTAAAATATATCTTTGTTTTGGGGTCCAAAAGCTGACTAAGTTACTCTCAACTTACTGATTTGTAGCTATTTCCTAGAAATCCCAAATTATCAACCATGCTTATTGTATTTTTAATGACAAGTTTAAATATTCATCCAAAGTAAAAATAAAGCTGGAATAATAAAAATTGCTAGTATTTATATGCCCCTTGTAAAACATGTTTACATAGTATCTCTTGTTTTTTTTTTGTTTTATTTTTTTTTCTATTAGGGATCTAACTATGTGGTATACAAATTAATACTATTAGCTTGACTTTTCATGAATGAGTCAGAAAGTGTGGATAAATTACTAGCGATCACACTATTATATAGATGTAGGGTAAGAATTTAGTTTTTTCAGATAAATTTTACATTCTTTCCAGCATACAATAATGCTACAGATTTGTTCTAAAAGTCCCTTTTATGACTTCCAAACTATCCCCCAAGTCATCCAGCTGTTGTCTTTCCTGGGATCCCCAACTCTGGGCATCTCCCATGACTGCCTCCCAGCTGAATATCTCCCTTTGTCCTACTGTGCTTCCCATAGCCACCATTACCCTTCAGAATGGCCAACAGGGGGCCTGCCTAGGCCTGAGCCATGAGGTACAGCAGAAGCTTGAGAAACAGTATGACACAGACCTGGAACGTATCCTGATCCAGTGGATCACCACCCAATGACATTAGGATGCAGGCAGGCCTCAGCCTGGTGGGAAGAACATTCAGAACTAGCTCAAGGATGGTACAGTGCTTTGTAAACTCATTGATGGACTATACTCTGAGGGTCAGGCCCTGGTAAAGAAGATTCAGGCTTCCACCATGGCTTCAAACAGATGGAGCAGAATTCTTAGTTTCTACAAGCAGCCAAGCACTACCGCATCAATACCACTGACATCTTCCAGACTGTGACCCCTGAGAAGGGAAGAACATGGCCTATGTACAGAGGTCACTGATGAATCTGGCGGGGGGGCTGGCAGTAGTTTGAGATGTTGGGCTCTTTTCTGGGGGCCCCAACTGGTTTTCTAAGAAATCCAAGGAGAATCCTCAGAACTTCTCAGACAACTAGCTGCAGGAGGCCAGGAACATGATGAGGCTGCAGATGGGCACTAACCACAGGTCATCTCAGGCAGACATGACCAGCTATGGGATGCCATGCCAGATCCTCTGATCCTGCCTCCACCATTACCTATCCCCGATACTCTGCCCTCTGTGAATGGATAGTATATACAAAAATTTTTTTAACAGTTACCTTCCCTGAGAGCCCCTGTAGACCTCTACCAGGGTTGGGGACTAGCCTGGCCCATCGCCTCTGGAGCTTCTCAAAGGTGGCCTCTCCTGTACTTACTAATACAGCCCTATTCTCTTCCCCAATTCCACAAAACTGGGCCAATTGGCCTCTTCTTTTTTCCTGGGACCAAATTTTGGGAGTTCTCCCCCAATTCCTCTTCTCTTTCCCTCTGGTCTCTCTTCCTCTTGGGCTCTGCCCTCAATCAATTCCTGGGTTGGAGGTCAAGGATGCTGTCTCCTGGGCTTCTGACGCTGGACTGGCCTTCCTTGCACAAGCTGTGTCTGTATAGATTTAACTTGGAGGGAGGGGCCTTGGTGTCTAATATTCCAGCCACAGCTGTACTTTGTTCAACACACATCTGGGGCAGCCTTCCCCAGCAGAGGCCCTCTTGGTTTCTTAATTCCCATTCCCCTTGCTGTGGCTAATGGGTGGCAGTGAGGGGACAAAGGAAGGAAGGGCTGCCCACCATGCTCTGGGCCTTTAAGAATGTGAGTTTGCCCATTTGAATAAAGAATCCCACTCTTTTTTGAAATAATAATAATAATAATCCCTTTTATGCTGTTCTTTGTACAGACACATTTAAATTTTTTAAAGAAAGATTTATCTTGAGATTTCTAAAGGAATACAATTAATCTGATTTAAAATTTAAACTAAAGAAAAAGTCATCCTTGATTGTGAGGGTTGGAAATGTAAAGGTAAACGTTTTATACAAGGAAAGGAGTGATTAACTTTCCAGTCTAGGAGTGGAGGTCCCTAGGACCATCAATGAAGAAGAGCAGAAAGTGGGCCCCTACCCAGAGAAGCAGTGATGCCTGAGATGTAGGCAGAGAGGATGACATGAAGTGATGGAGCAGCTGGGGATTTTAGATCCAGAGAGGGAGAGCGACTATGTGCTGAAGACTGGGTGGGGGGGTGGGGGAAGTGTAGGGGGCAGGCTTGCAGGATATACCCTTTGGTTGGTTGATGATGCATGGAGGGGATTGTAACTATGGCAATGAAACAATATACGATAGAATGAATGTAAAACTAATATTCTCCCATGTAAACTATCAAATAATTCACAATAAAACATTTAAAAAATAAAGTCATCTTAGCAATAATATGATTGCACTTAGGTAATAAATTTACCTTGTAGATTATTTGTACAGTTTAACAGATTTCATATATCAAAACTGGAATCTAAAATCCATCCACTACCATGGAATGCAACCTGCCCATGTAGGGGCTTATACATTGGACGGCTAACCACGAAGTCAGTGGATCAAACCCATCAACTTCTCTGCAGGAAATTGTTGAGGTTGACTATTTCTGTCTTGGAAACCCTTAAGAAGCAGTTCTACTCTGTCCTATAGGGTATTTGTGAGAATGGAAAATAGAGATCTACAAATATAGACACTCAATGACTATGTTATTTCCTCAAAATCAGAAGTTGTTGTTGTTGTTAAGTACCGTGGAGTTGGTTCTGACTCAAAATGACCCTGCACAGGGTTTCTGAGGCTATAAATCTTTACGGGAACAGAAAGCCTCATCCTTCTCCCACAGAATGGGTGGTAGTTTCGAACTGCTGACCTTGAGGTTAGCAGCCCAATCTGTAACCACTAAGCTACCAGAGTGCCTTCAAAATCAGAAGTAGCGAGTGATAATTTGTTTAAATAAGTGTTCAAACATTTTTTACATCACTGTCCTAATGTTTGAAGCAGTATCACCTGTTTACTTCGGTACCACAGTAAACTCAACATCCATTTCATAAATTGAAATGTGCATAAACATCTTAAACAACCATTTAAATAAAGTTTTATTTATAAAGACTTAGCAAGCCACTATACTTATTAGAAAAATGATTGTGAGAATTGACTATACTTCAAAATAGAAAAACACTGAGAATCCATTAATTCTTCAACTGTGACAACAGCTGTAGCTACTTGAAATACTACAGTTCTTACTCAGTTGGGCTTCCTAATTTGCTAAAAGCATTTGCTTATTTATTATAGAATGATGTAGTAAGAGTCTACATATACATGCTTGAAAAAATATATTGGAAGGATACTTTAACTGAGGCAAGTGAGGGATACCAGTCACACTAATATTGAGAAAGCTGAAATTCATTAAGACTGTATTTTGCCTTACTCCAATGTGAACTATTCCTCAAGCTTGTTTGCTATATGTTTAAATGTATAGATTCTTGATAGCAAATTCATATTATATTAATACTTAACAATCAAAAGGACTGGTGTAATGACAGACCAGCAAGCTCTCCACCATAGCCAGAATACCCTCATCTTTGCTCCAATCATCATTTCTATATCTTCAATGAATCTGTTCCCTCCTAAAGAAAAAAAATCAAATAATGCATTTCAGCATTTGCTTGTATTTTCTTTCAATAATCATTGTGGTCTCAAATTATTTGTTGTATATATTTCTTGTACTAAAGCAACAAAAAGGAACTCTGGTAGCTTAGTGGGTTATGAGTTGGCTGCAAACCACAAGATCAACAGCTCACATCTACATGTCACTCCGCATAGAAAGATGAGGTCCCGGCTTCCATAAGGAATTACAACCTCAGAAACACTACACCGGGTCTATATGATTCAAAACAACTGAAGGAGATCTGGTAGCATAGTAGTTACAACTCGGGCTGTGAATCTTAAGGTCAGCAGTTCAAAACTGCCAGCTGTTCTGCAGGAGAAAGATAAGGCTTTCTACTCCCATAAAGATTTACAGCCTCGGAAACACTGTACAGGGTCGCTGTGAGCAGAAACCGACTCCATGGCACATAACAACCACAAGCACCAACGCATACCCCTTTAACTACATTTCCTCCATAGTATATATTTTGCCCAGTAACCTATTTTACTATTATGCCAAAAATAATGAGAAGGAATCAGGTAACTTATTTTAATAAATCTTATACAAAGAAATTTTACAGCTACTATTTACCCTAAAAGTAGCAGTAGCGTAGTGGTTACTAATCAGGTTGCTAACCTTAAGGTCGACATTTCGAAACTACCAGCCCAGCCGTTCCTCGGGAGAAAGATGAGGCTTTCTGCTCCCATAAAGATTTACAGCCTCAGAAACCTTGTGCAGGGTCACTATGATTCAAAACCGACTCCACTGTATTTAACAACAACATTTTCCCTAAACCCAGATGATGCCTACTAATTCCAGGATAGCTGCAATCAAGATGTCCCATCCAGCACAGAAGTGATCCATCAAAGTAACCCAGTAAATTCCAGGCTACACAAAAAAAATAATTATATGACTAATGAAATACTATTGAATATTATTAATTTAAAAATATGCTCCTTAGTTTCACCCCTATGAAACTGAAAAGGAATGTTTCAAATGTGGATGCAAATGTGTCTTTAAATATCTTTAAAATTATGCATAGTTGTATTTCATTCTATAATGAACCATTGGGAAAAAATAAGCATTTAAAATAGTTAATCTCAAACTTATAATCAGTATCTATGTGTTTGGTAATAACTGCCCAAAAAAGACCCGTATTTTTTAAAAATCTATAGTCTTATCATAATTGAGTTTCCTCTTCTGCAAAATCTATACTATTAAAATTGCTGTAATGAGGGAAAAAAATCTGAGCTAAAGCATAGAAAACCTTGATCCAAGCCAGACTTGGACTCATAGCTAAACAACTTCTTAGACCTTGGTTTCAGTAATTATAAAGTATCTTTCAACTAGTACTGTGCCTATGAAAAAACTGTCGTTGTTGTGAAGTTCTGTCAAGGTGATTCTGACCAATAGCAACCCTGTATAGTGTTTCCAAGGAGCAGCTGGTGAGCTTGAACTGTCAACCTTGCAGTTCAAACGGCTTTGCAGTCTGGCACATTAACCCACAGTGTCACACT
This sequence comes from Chrysochloris asiatica, assembly GCF_000296735.1. Lineage (NCBI taxonomy): Eukaryota > Metazoa > Chordata > Mammalia > Afrosoricida > Chrysochloridae > Chrysochloris > Chrysochloris asiatica. The sequence goes on from NW_006408654.1 coordinate 6,797,380, forward strand.
AGGACTTCATAAAAGTAGTATACCTGAAAAAAACACACACACAAAAAAAATTGTATGCCTTAAAAAAAAAAAAAAAAGAGTCTACATATACAAAAGAAGACTTGCACTAAAGTGACCACTCTATAATGAATCATGTCAACAGTAAAAATACCTCCAAATTCTCAGAATTTTTCTATGTGGAGTAGTTAGTCTTGAATTTGATATTGTAAATATCATAAGTATTAAGTTTATGAGAGTAACAAAGGAAACTAATAAGTAATTACTGCTACTCTTCATAATGGAAAATGACTTTATTGTTAGAACGAATTGAGTAAGAAGCATTAGATGACTAATACAGAATGGCATAATCTATTTCTGATATGGTAGAGTGAATTACTACTTAAAAAACAATGTTTCAGTGTTCTCAAAAACATCCAAACCACATAGACAGAGTTTGAGAAACCTAGTACTTGTTTTTGTGTGAAATTTTTTTCTCCACAAGAAGACATTGTTAGGAAAAAAGTAATTCATAGAAAGTTATTAAAGATTGTCTTAAATTAATTGTGTTTCTTATCTTGTCAACCTGTTTTGTAAGAAAAGATAAACAAATACTGAATTCTAACTAGACTACCAAATGAGACTTCTAAAAATTAAAACAAGAGTAATGATAATGAGGAGTCCTGGTGAAATGCTATAGGATAAGTAATGGATCACAAGATGGGCAGTGCAAAACAACCAGTTGCTTCTCAGAAACCTTGAACATGGTCCATGGTTGCTGCGAGCTGGAACCGACTTGACAGTGCTTAACAACAACAACAACAATGATAATGAGGAGAGCACAGTGACTTTGTTAAACACAGGAGTGCAAATCACAAGACCTGCAGTTCAAA
>NW_006408654.1:6801318-6803554 GCF_000296735.1 Chrysochloris asiatica
GCCAAAAGAACCAATAGATCCATTTTGGAAGAAGTGCAGCCAGAGTGCTCCTTGGAGACCAAGATGGCCAAACTTCGTCTCTCATACTTCGGACCAGTCATTGTAGAAAGATACCCTGTTTGGTAAGGTGGATGGTCAGAGAAAAAGAGGAAGACCCCCAATGAGATGGATTGGCCAAGTGGCAGCATTGATGGACTCAAGCGTGGCAACAGTAATGAGGTTGCCACAGGATCTGGCAGCGTTTTGTTCTGCTGTGCACAAGGTCACTATAAGTCTGTGCCAACTTGATGGCACCTAACAACAACAACAAAGCAGTTCAAACCTGCCAGGGGAAAAAAATATGTCATTCTCCTCCTGCAAAGGTTTAAAGCATCCGGAAGCCTTACAGGGTCACTGTGAGTTGGAACAGACTTGATGGCCCTTAACAACAACAGTGATGATGTTATTTCCTATACCCTCCAGTGACCTAAAATAAATAATTTTTATGAGAAGTAAATGTTTTGGGAGTACAAATGCATGGACATGGACATTTGGTCAACTGTAGTGATTACAAAGTACTAAATTCTGAAACTGAAGGAAAGAAATAATATAATGAAAACATTCCATAGTCCAATCAGATCCAGACCTTGACGGAAGACAACAGGAGTGTGATAGCTGGAGGTAATATTAAAATTCACTAACTCCCTTTTTGATCATGTAGGAAATTAAGACCCTGAAAATGTTTCTCTTTGAATTAACTTATGAGCTTTAACTTGCCATATCCAGTTCCCTGTTCTGTCTTGCCTGTGCTTGATCTTTCAGCTGAATTTGTTCTTCATATTCTTGCAGTTCGTTTTGCTGATTATTTGCTTTAGTCGCTTTTGTAAACATGTCTCTCTCTCTTTCTGTTAGTTTTTCATGTCTTCTCTTTTCCTGAAGTGTCTTGTATGCTGGTATTCCCCAAAGTTCTCTTTTCACATCCCAAAACTTTCCTGACTGATGACAGCTATTTTTAATGCTTTCGTTATCACCAATACCAATTTTTCAATCCTATGATCTTTATCCTGAACATCAAATCCACATTTCCATTCTCCATCTATAAAGGCTCTGCTTTACTTCATGATTTTATCATCTTGAAGAGTATGACAGCTTATTAACCTTGACTGGCATTCATTTTCCATTTTCACTCTATTCTAATATGTCGATGAATAGCCTATAGCATTCAGTTGTCTTCTAGAGTAGATATAACTATTCATTCCCACTATTTATGGTCCTATTTTAGAATTAATCATTTTTCAGAGATAAACTATTTCTGCTCCCTTCATAAGACCCAAACTCAAGATCACTAAGTGTGGCACTGTGGGTTAATGCACTGGACTGCAAAATTGGTCTGAATCACAAGATAGGCAGTTCAAGCTCACCAGCCATTCCTCAGAAACCTTTACAGGGTCATTATGGGTCAGAACTGACTGGACAGCATTTAACAGCAACAATGTAATTTTGGGTTATGCATTCTTACAGAATTTTGCCGGGGCCTAGAATGTTTTTCTCCCTTTCTTTACCTAACAGAAATCCCCTTCCAGTAAGTTTTACAAAGAGTGGCAAAAAAGAAAGTCAATAAAATCTTTCTAAAGTGATATATGTCACCTTTATAAAGAAATGCTTAATCTGGCCTCAGCATTCTCAAAGATAATATGCTCATTTAAGGAACAATGTCCTCATCAGGTGATGTGTATATATTTTATCATTAAATTCCAAACATTTAATATCTGGCTAGTTATAGAGCTTTTTAAAATTGAGCTTAATTTTCATCATCATAGTAGAATTTACCATTTAGCATATTTTCAAATTCCCATATATTCTATGGAATTCATTTCCATGATTACATTTCATTTTGAAAACCAAGTAAAGTTGTTGTTGTAAAGTGCCATCAAATCATTTATGTCTCATAGAGACCCTGTATAGGATTTCCAAGGAGCAGCTGGTGGGTTTGAATCGCTAACCTTTCAGTTAGCAGTCCAGTGCTTATCCTATAGCACCCACTAAAATAGCTATTATTTATTTATCTTTTGTTAAGATTCAATGAGTAATATTTTAATTGACACAAATACTACATTACTTATAAGTGGCTTATATAACAGGATAAGTAATAAAACATATTTTTGTCTCCACTGAACTTTTTTTTTAATGTTTTATTGTGAATTATGTGATCATTTGCATAAGAGAACATTAGCTTTACATTCATCCTATCATATAT
>NW_006408654.1:6804229-6805898 GCF_000296735.1 Chrysochloris asiatica
TTAGGTTAGCAGCCCAATTCATAACCACTAAGCTACCAGAGCTCCTACTGCATCCATAGCTGTAGGTAAAGTTCATCAAATTGTATCAGATTACTCTTTTTTTCCTCTTCTTTCTTCTTCTAGTTGAAAATGAACATCCAACCATTGAAGCCAGGTCAAGTGGGTATTATCTGCAAGTGTGGGTGTTCTTGTGTATATGCCCTCACTTCTTATACACTGGATGCTTCACTCTCCACTCTAGTCCTCTGTGACTATATCACTGACTCTGGTCCCAAGAGTCCCCAGGTCTTGCCACACTGCTAGCCAACCAGGTCTCCACACTGGTCCAATGGAGTCTATTGAACGTGGTAGGGCTTATCTTGTTGCTTCATTGCTGTTTTACCCTCACTTCCCCTTATTGGTGACCAATGTGGTCACGAATCAGAGTAAATGTCTGCTTGTGTATTCATAGTGAGTCTTAGTCTTAGAAGGGGTTTGCCCATAGGGGACCAGACCACTTCCCTTGGTGTATCCTGGCCAAGCAACTTGCTTGTTCTTTTAGTAATCAGTCAGACTGCCATTGTTGTTTTGTATTTCTCCTGTCGGTGTTTCAAGAAGTATCTTCCATTCTTCTAGCCACTCCAGGCTGGTCTGCTTGTCCTTTCAAGTGGAAATTTCTCACCTCAGAAGATTCTGGATGGAATTCAGGATTTCCTCTATGGTCTTCTGTAATACAGAGTCTCTACAGGAAGCCTCCTTCACTGGGCATGTTGTAGTTCTATTTTAGGTATTCCAATTAGTTATAGGCAGAAGACGGATTTACAAGCTTTCTATGGTGATATTTCTGGCTATTCCTTTCTCTCCCCCTGAAGTATCTATAATGGTATGCAAGGGAAACCAAGATTCAAAAGACAGCCAAGCATCTTAATATTATTTGCCCCCTTTTCCGCATTCCAACCATGTCTCAATCCCTGTATCCCAGAGCCCTGTTGTTCCAAGGTTGTGCATACATCATTATTTACCTCTGCCCCACTTAGCCCATGCAAACCTGCTTAACTGTTCTCCCATCCACCTTGTTCTTCCATTCTCTTTCCCCTTCTTGTGTATTGCCCACCTTGCCAGCACCCAGACCATCCTGTGTCTATTCCTTAAGCTGTGCTCCACCTTCACCTCCCTCCCCTCGGCCCACCCCCCACATCCCAGTAACCAGCAAAGAACATCCCCCACCCCCTTTAGTATGTGATCTTTTTCTAAGTTTGTTTTTTGTTGTTGTTGTTGTTGTTTTTTAATAATAGTGGTCCTATGCAGTATTGCTTCTTTTGTGACTGGCTAATTTCACTCAACATAATGTCATCAAGGTTCATATATGTTATGTAGTGGCTTGTAGCTTCCTTGTTATTCATCAAGATAGCATAAAATTCCATTGTGTGTATGTGCCACAGTTTGTTTATCCATTCTTCAGTTGATAAGCACTTAGGCTGTCTCCATCTTTTTGCTATTGTAAAGTGCTGCTATGAACATTGGTGTGCATACATCTACTTGTGTAATGGCTCATGTTTCTTGTGTGTAAATACCAAGAAGAGGCATTGCTGGATCACAAGGTATTTCGATTTCCAACTTTCTGAGGAAATGACATAATGCTTTCCAGAGAGGTTGGGCCATTTTGCAATCCCACCAGTGATGCAGGAGC
>NW_006408654.1:6817336-6829352 GCF_000296735.1 Chrysochloris asiatica
GGTTGGAATTGTAAAGGTAGACTTTTTTTAGCAAGGAAGGGAGTGATTAACTTTTCAGCCTAAGAGCGGAGGTCCTTGGGACCATCAAGGGAGAAGAGTGGAGACCATCAAAGGAGAAGAGTGGGAACCTACCCAGAGAAGCAGTGATGCCCGAGATGGAGGCAGAGAGCATGACATGGAGAGATGGAGATGTTGGGGACATTAGAAACAGAGAGGGAGAGGGGCTGTGTGCTGATGACCTGGGGGCTGGCTTGCAGTGTATACCCTTTGGTTGGTTGATGATGCATGGAAGGGATTGTAACCATAGCCATGAAATGATATACTATAGGATAAATATAAAAGTAATGTTCTCCCATGTAAACTATCACATAATTCACAATAAAACATTAAAAAATAAAGTTTATTTTCTCAGAGATTAGTACTGCCACTCCTATTTGTTTTTCTTTGCACTTAGCTTGATTTATTTTTTCCATCCTTTGATTTTAGTCTGTTTTTGTCTCTATGTTTAAGATGTGTCTCTTGTAGACAGCATATTGAAGGATCTTGTTTTCTTATCCATTCTGCCACCATCTGTCTCTTAACTGGTGCATGTAATCCGTTTATATTAAGTGTAATTATCGATAGGTATGGATTAATTGCTGCCATTATGTTTGTTTGTTTGTTTTTTTGTGATGTAGCTGCTTTCTTTGTTCTGCTTATCATCTGCCTGTGCTGAGTTCATGGTTTTTGTGTTATTTCTTGTTAGTTTCCTCAAATTTTTAATGTTTCCATGTTCTTGGATTTTCATTTTCTTGGTATGTTGTGAAGTATTAATTTTCTTTGAGGTTACCTTATAGTCCTTTAATTTTTCCCTTCATTTAGTGCAGTCTATTTTATCCTGTAAACCATATGACCTTCTTACCACCTGGATCTCTGTTCGTACGGGTTTAACCTTCTTTCACATGTAATTGTTTAGATCATAGACTGACCTCCAAGAACAAACTCTCTGTGTTTGTTCTTATAGTTTTGTTCTGTTCTTGACTCTTCCATCTGTCGATTTAGTTCTTGGAGGTGCTGCCACATATGTCAATCTCTGGTTGTTGTCTGTTCTTGTTGTTTCTCATTCCATAGAACTCCCTTTAGGATGTTTTGTAGCATAGGATTGGCTTTGGCAAAATCCCTTAGCTTCTGTTTATCCAGAATGTTTGATTACACTGTCATATGTGATTGATAGCTTTGCTGGATAAAATATTCTTTATTAGCAGCTTTTTTTCTTTCAGGATTGTATATGTCTCCCCATTGTCTTCTTGCCGACATGGTTTCTGCTGAGAGATCCAAGCTTGATCTGACTTGCTTGCCTTTGTATGTAATGTTTCTCTTTTTCCTAGCTGCTTTCAGGATTACCTCCTTATCTTTGATTTTGATTATGATATGCCTTGGTGATTTTTTTGGAAGTCTATCCTTCCTGGGGTTCATTGAGCTTTTTGAATGTTTACCTTTTCACGTATCAGGATGTTAGACAAAATTTCTTCCAGCAGTTTTCAACTATTTCCTCTGTGGACTTGTGTGATTCTTCCTGTTTCGGAATGCCAATAATTCTTAACTTATTCATCTTCTTGTAATCCAACATGAATCTTAGACCTTCTTCAGATTTTTTTATGCTTTTTTCTGCTTGCTCTTCTATCTTAGTGGTATTGAGAGATTTGTCTTCCAGATCACTCATTCTGCCTTCCATCTCTTCTATTGTACTCTTTGCTCTTTCAGTGTATTATTTATTTCTGATATTCTATTATTGATCATTTTGACCTCTTTTTGTAGGTTTTGAATTGTTTACAATGCTGTATCTATCTTATTTGTTTGTTCCTGTAGCACTTTCCTGACTTCTTCTTTATTTTTTTTTCCAATTCCATTGTAAAGTGCTTTGAAACATTTTATAATCATTTTTCACTATTTCTTCTCAGGCATTTCCAAGACCTGCCCTCCTTCCAGGATGTAGTACAAGTCTATCTCTAGGTTATTTTCTCAGACATTTTATCTTGTTTCTGGACATGTGCTGGTATGGTCATCTGCTTTTGATTCTTGGACATTTTTAGTATTTATCTGTTGCCTTAATACTTAATTGAGTCTGTGTTTTGGTATTTTTTATGCTTTCTGATTCCCTCCAGGTAGAGTTGATAAAGTTGTGGGCTTCCATTTTCACGCGTCTTATTGCTCAACTCAGAATAACTTTCACAGGAGTTGTCTGCCTCCCTGGTGTATAGCAGTTGGCATAGGTTCTTGCCTCAATTGTGGAATTTTATAAGGTGTGATTGTAGCTTGACTATTTGGCATCAATTTCTATCTCTTCTTGGGTAATATAGGGAAAGAAAGAGTCCCCCAAAGGTAAAAGGGGGAATAAAACACAACAAAACAGCAACAGCAAAAAAATAAGAAAAAACAGAAATAAAAAGTAAATAAAACTAAGAAAAAATAAAAACAAAAGAAACTAGATTAGATACTGTAGTCTATAATCACAGAAAAGGGAGAGGAGGGAGAGAAGAAAAAGAACAAAATCTGTAGCCTAATATGAGTATGATTTTAATATCCTCTTTCAGTTTCTTGTCTTCAATGTTGCCTAATAAATTTTAATATGCCACTGTTGGTTGTTATGTTGTCGATCAGGATTTAATTTTCGGCCTGTTTTGTTTTTAAACTCTTTCTCCCTCTCCATGTCCCTAGTTCTGGCCTTTTCCCTATTAATAGACAGTTCAGGGCTGGCTGCTGAGCTGCCTGTTTCTACAAATGCTAAGAGTATCTGTGTGCATGTGTGGCAGAAGAACCCACCTGTGGTGGGGGTGGGGGGTGTCCACTCACTCAGGCATCCCCTCTAGTTACCAGAATGGAGGTCCACAAACAGTCGAGGGCCAATGAACATATACCAAAAAAAAATCAGAACAAAGGAAAACCGACAAAATATTTTGTCCACCTTTGCTCCGAGGTTCCCGTGGTGGTATTCCATGGTGGATCTGCTTGGTCTTGCCATTTGGTCTTGGCCAAGTTGTCAGCTCTGGGTACCAAGCCTGGCAGATTCTAAAGTATGGGGTTTCTTACTTGCACTACAAATTCCACTAGCTATAAGCCTTTGAACTTTTAAAATAGTCCTAGATATGTGGTTCAGAGTTTTGGAGCTCTACCCTTAACCTGCTTTCTGATATTTTTGGTATTGCTAACTGAGAACTTCATTGCACCTCCACCCTATCCACTATCAAGCCCTGCCTCCCCAATAAACTTTTAAATGGATTCATCTATTCAATGAGTGAGTTTTTCTCTCTGCTATAATTAAAAATTAGAGCAGGATCTATTTCTTTTCTGATCTTGCCTAGATGATACAAAGTTTTACAATCATCAATCAAAAGGTCTAGTCCTGTGTAGGATGTAAAATTTTTGTTTAATATTATCTTATTCCTCCATCATCTCAGACCTGCCATAGACAAGAAACTTACATGAATTGGAAAAACTTGACAAGCAAGTGATTTAATTTTTGGTTTGGGCCTACCAGTCATTTCCTAACTTCCTAGCTTACTCATTGTGCTTTCATATCCTTTCAGTAAGGTAATAGAGTTTGAGACAGGGGAAAGAAAAGAGGGCTAGAAAAATAGTTATAGGTAGTCATTGTTATGAGCTGCAGTCACATTTCAGGACCTGGCTGCTTGTTAGAGCTACTATCACCTAGGTATGTTTTTCAAAGAATTTCTCATCACCTGAAGCTTCTTTGACTCAGATAAAAGAATCTGTACTCTATTGGGTCACTTAAAAATCCTGGGACTCTGAGGAATTTAGCAATACTTTCAGTTTCTCTCTGCTGAGGATTTTTTCTTCCTCCAAGTGGTCTTTCAGAGGTTAAGATGAATCCACTACAGCATTTTCTCACTCACATTGACATCTTATTTCATGAACTCAGTCTAAATTATTTTGCCCTTTAGATCTTCTATTGGTGCCGTGGGTTAAATGTTGGGAGGCTAAACACAAGGTCTGCATTTCAAAAACACCATTGTTCTGTGGGAGAAAGATAAGACTAACTGCTCCAGTAAAGTTTTACAGTTTTGGAAACCCTAGATAGGGTTACTGTGAGTAGGAAGTGACTCAATGGTATTGGGTGTAGTTTGAGTTTTGGTTTATATTTCATTGACACGACCAGTCCATGCTGTCTCTCAAGACACAATCAAGTTGTGACAGAGGTCCCATTTCAGTTCCTTTTACAGAGGTCCTTTTTAAATTGTTCGGAGAAGCATGCATTCTTCTTATATAACATTACTCTCTAAAAACTGGAAAAGTGCTGTAGGATAAGCACTACACTGCTAGCCACAGGTTGGCGGTTCAAAAACCCCATACAGGGTTACTATGCGTGGGAAACCAGCTGGATGGCACTTACTAATAATAACAACTATAAAACTCTCTCCACAAATAACCTTCAATCTCTACTCTTGACATAACTGTAAGCGCAGACTGAGTGAGGTTTAAAAATTGGCTAAATGATTCCTGCCCACTTACTTCAAAGAAAGATGAGTTGGAAGATTGTTACTTTAATGTGAACCTCAATTTAAGGCTTATTTTTTATGTTTTCAATTGCAGATGAATTCTAGCAGGTAATCCAAGTTCAAATAAGGTATCTCAAGTCATCAAGCTTCTGAATATTGAGAATGATAAGGCATGGTGTAGGTAGAGAAGAACTGGAGAGTGCTTATCATAGCTAAGTTTGTTATTTTAAAATGCAATAACAACAGAAAAATATACGGTGCTGGCCAAAGAAAATAATTATACAGGGGAAAGCCCCATTTTAGACATCTTTAAACTAGTACCATGTCTTGCTTACTTTTATCATATCATGGCACTTCCAGCTACTTTATCTTGTCTGATTATGTGTCTTAGGTGTGTAACTTGGTTTGTTTGAGTAATAGTTTACCTATTGAATAAAGCATTGTAATACTACACCAATACGAATTTCCTTGGAAACTTTATTATCTGAAATATATTATTGCTCATAAAATTTAGTCTGCTTTTTTGAGAGAAGAATTGAAAGAAAAATTAAGACAATGATTGCTATGACTTATTCATATGCAAAAACTACCCTTGAAGCCTACCAGCTAGGGAGCGCTCCGAAAAAAAGAAAACTTGATAATGTATTTTTAACTTCTCTTTTTTCTACTATTTCAATGAATATAAAAATTAAGTGTCCTTTATAATCTTTACAGAGTCCTGGTGTGGCACTGAAGGATAGCGTGCTGGACCATAATAAAGTCAGTTTGAACCACAACATCAACAGTTCAAACCAACCAGTCGCTCCTCAGAAATTCTATAAGGGTCATTACTGGCTGGAACTGACTGTACAACACTTAATGACACAAACATTTTTAATAATATGTTAATATTTATAAGTAAACTATTTTGATAGACCTTTTTTATAATTTATTTTAAAATAGCTTTAAATTTACAGAAATGTAAAGAATGCCCTATTTTATATCCTCATATACATACTTTTTCTTTCTATATTCATGACACATACAACTTATCATTCTTATTTTCTTGGATATTTAGCAACAAACAACAGATATATTAACTCCTCATTCCAAAACACTCCAAGGTGTACTTTTCTCTTAAAATAAGGATGCTTTCCTAACTAAACACAGTACTATTATCTCTCAAATTCTGAAAATCACACCAATAAAATGCTAATATCTTATATATTTGTTGTTAAGTACCATTTAGTTGGTTCTGACCCATAGCAACCCTGTATAGGGTTTCCAAGGAGCAGCTGGTGAGATTGAACCACCAACCTTGTAAAGCAAATGACTTTGCAGTCTGACGCATTAACCCACATCGCCACACCAGGACTCCAATATCCTATGTATAGATAGGCCTTATTCAAAATTTGACAACTGTCTCTGTGATGACACTTTTTTCTTTCTGGTTCAAGGTTCAATCCAGGTTCATTCATCACATTTATTTGTGATGTACCTTTCTTTAATCTTCTTCAACTGAGAACAATTTATTAATCTTACTATTTTACTCAGACAGATTTAAAGGCTTTCTTTCATTCTGTAAGAGTTCCTTCAACCTTGATCTAATTAAAGTGTATTCATGTTCAAAGTATTCATGTATTCCTGGAATAAAAGATACCACATTCTCCTCAGTGCTTCATTCCAGAATGCACAAAATATTGGTCTGTCCCATCACTGGTGTTGTTAACCTCAATCATTCCGTCTAATTTGTGTCTACCATTTGTCTCTTATAAGTAGTAAGTGATTTGTGGAGAGATCATAGATACTGGACTAACCCTTATCTTCATCAAACATTTATTTATCAGCCTTAGCATTCTGTCATTAACAATCATCACGAAGCTTGCTCTGGTGGCCAAGAATGTGTTACACTTTGATGTCCCTCCAGATGATTTGCTTTGGGGAGCATTGTTGACACTCACCCAAGGCTGCATACTTGGATTCATTGTGGTGTTCATAAAGAGGCTACGATCCATCCTCCCCAACCCCAGCTATTATCAGCCAGTTTTTGAGAACACAGGGATACTGGAACAGACATGCCCCTGTGGAACATGCAACTCCTTCAACAGGTAACTTTAGCTTAAGGGTTCATAACCTACTGGGCAAAATCCTCTTAATAATTGTGCTAACATCTAAGAATCTTCATTGCAAACTACCTTCATTTTCCTTCTACTGTACGAAAGTCAGACCAGCATTGCAGATTGAAGGATTTTCCTGCCCATCCCCATTTATCCTTCCTGGGCATTTTCTCAAATAAATTTTGCTGATAAGTAATCATTTGTCATCTGCTTCTGATAGGACATGAGCTAAGAAAACTTACAAATGGTAATTGCTTTCTAATTTTCACAATTTCTTCTAAATTTTTTTCACTAGAATACTGTTGTTTTAAAAATCCATTTTCCTGTTTATATGTATGCCATGTATTACTTTGTGTTAATTTGGGTTATTATTTATATATTCCATTTTATTCAATGGATTATAATCCATTTCTATGATTATTTGTAAGTATTTATTTTAATACTCAAATTATCCCATGGGGGAACATCATTTTTACACTCATCATTTCATTGCAATAATTACAGTCTCCTCTGTGTATCATCATTCAACAGTATTTGCTTCTATTCCGTTTGTTTGTTTGTTTGTTTGTTTGTTTGTTTGTTTGTTTGTTTGTTTGTTTGTAAAGGGGCTTGGGGAATGTACACAAAAGCACTCAGGAATATATATAATCATTTAAAAAACCAAAGGACACATTCTGCAAGCCTGTCCCTGGCCACCAGCACCTGGCTGCCAGCACAAAGTCTTTCTATTTCCATGAGTCTAGAGTTCTCAGCTGCTCTCTCTCTCTCTCTCTCCATGCTCTCATCTCTGCCTCAATCTTTGGTGGTGTTGCTTCTCTGGATAGGGTCCCACGTTCTGCTCATGCTCCTCTCTTTTAATGGTCCTAGGGTTCTCTGTTCCTGGAGCAACTGTAAGATTAACTAGTCTCTCTTTTTGTTACAAAACTTCTACCTTTATAGCTGTGACAGTCACAATTAGTCATGATATAACAATTATGCACTATTGAATCATAAGAATCTTATCCCCATCTCCTTTCACCAGACTGGTCCAGACAAAATGAAAACCATTCAGTGGGGATTTACCTTCCCCCACACACTTTGAAACTAAACTTCCTCTTGAAAACTTGTAAGCCAGTCACTTCGTGCCTTTATAGCCCCTCCCACTTTTGGTAGTTTTGTCTAAGTTGGCTGTCCCTCTTAACCCTGTATACAGAGGTGATAGGATTGATTTTGGATGTGAAGATTCCTTCCCACTCAGTTGGTATTTTGAGCTACTACATCCATAAGTAGCCCATCATTCTTTAAATACTTTCTTATGCTCTATTAAAAAATAATCTTCTTCCAGAAAAAGTTTTTCATGTCCCTTCCCTAACCCTGTGAATTAGCCAATTATCTGAGAACCTCTATGCTTTTCAGTAGAGAATGCTATTGCGCAACAAAGATGTGGACTTTCAGTGTGCTCATTTCAGCAGGGTGTATCACATAGAATCTCTGCCCCCACTTTAGAAAGAGAATGGCAGATAGAAATCAAGAGTTTATAATAATTTCAATAAATCTATTTATTCATGTGTGTGAGTATATGTGAGTGTGTATAATAAATATATGTTAATATATCAAGCTCCCAATAGGAATCATGATCTTACTCTCCTTATTGGTAACTTCTGTTTTGACAGTGAAAAACTTGACTTTCTTTACCTACCATATGCTTACTTATTTGTTCTAATTTAGCATTCAAACAACTTAATTTCAGAATTCCTATTACTGTCTTGTGAGAAACAATATTCTAACTAGATATTAATGTTTTATACTCTATAATGTTATATACTATATAATGTTATTTTTATTCCATTTACCTTACAATTATCAGGTTAAACTTGTGTCCAAGTCATGTTTTACAAAAATATTCTGTCACCTCACTTCTTTCTTATACCTTTTCACATAGAAAAGTCATTTTTTGTTAATCAGATTCACATATCAAGGTCTGCTTTCATGCTCACTCCATATATATGCTTCTTAATTTTTATGCCGTCGAATTCACTGTTTTTGGCTTACCAACCTATGGATTTTTTTCATACATACATAAAGTTGAACCTTGTTGGGCTGTGGAGTAAGCACTGGACTGCTAACTTCAAGGCAGTTCATAGCCACTAACCACTTCAAAGGAGAGAGATGAGGCTGTATGTTCCTGTAAAGAATTCTAGTCACAGAAATCCTATATAGGGTCACTATGGCACTGTAGGATTTCTGGTGTGGTGTTATAGGATCAGCACTTGACTAAGAACCACAAAGTCAGTAGTTCAAACCCAATAGCTGCTCCTTGGAAATGCTGTAGAGAGTTTCCATGAGTTGGGACTGACTTGACAGCACTTTGCAACAACAACATGGCATTGTAGGATAAGCATTGGCCTGCAAGGTCAATTTGAACTGCAAAGGTTGTGGTTCAAACTCATGAGCTGCACCTCAGAAACCCCATACAGGGCCAGTATGAGTTGAATCAAACTTGACAGCACTTACCAGCAACACCATAGCACAGTTGGATAAGCACTAGACTGTTAACTGCAAGGTTGATGGTTCAAACCCACCAGTCACTCTTGGGAAACCTATATAAGGTTGCTATAAGTCAGAACTGACTCAGTGGCACACAGCAACAATTGAGTCATAATTTACTCAACAGTAGTGGATTTGGTTTCTGTTTTGTGTTTCTACTACCACAGTTCCACACAGAATAATACCCATCACCCCAAGAATTTCCCTATGTTAGTATTTATAAACAACTAGCTTAATACCCTCAGGCAACTGGAAACTGCTATTATGTTTTCCTCCCTATAGTGCTGCCTTTTTGAGGCTCTCATATAAATGAGATTATATAATATGTAGTCTTTTGCATTTACCTTTTTCCGTAGGAAGATGGATATACAATTAAGCCATGATTTTGTGTGACCCATTGATTCATTATTTTCATAAATTGTGAACCACATTACTAAGTAAGTAAATGTGTGTTGTATTTTTCTTTGCCAAACTCATACTCCCACTGTGAAACATTTTGAACAAAAGCCAGAGTCTTGGGTTTCTCCAGTCTTTTTCTAACCATCAAACTGGTCTTTTTGATAATTTTGAGTTCTGATCCACATTTACTCTCATTCTATCCAGTACCTTCTAATGTGATCCTTTTCAAAGCTTGTTATGCAAAATTCATGAAAATATCTCACCAGAGGCATGATTAGCAAAAGTCTATGACATATGTATTGTTTGTATAAAATTATCTATTTTTCCTATGGTAATTATATATGCGGAGTCCTGGTGTGGTGCTGTAGGCTAATCACCAGGCTCTAAAGTCATTTGGACTGCAAGGTCGGCAGTTTAAGCTCACCAGCTACTCCTTGGAAACCCTATACAGGGTCACTATGGGTCAGAATTGACTCGACAGCACTTAACAACAACAACAATTATATATGTATGGAGTCCTGGTGTGGCATTGTGGCTTACATGCACTGGATTGTAACACCAGTTTGAACCACAAAGTTGGCAGTATGAGCTCACCAATTGCTCCTCAAAACCCTATACAGGGTCACTATGGATTGAAAGACTTGACGACGTTTAACAACAGCAAGTATATATGTAACAAGATACTTGACATTAAGGTATTTTTAACATATAAACTTCGGTATAATAATTATGTTCAATATCTTGTAAAACCATCACCCCTACCGAGGTCCAAGTGTTTTCATCACCCTGAACAGTTCATTTCTTTCATTGCTGAGTGGAATTCTGTTGTATGGATGTATCCCATTTGTTTATTCATTTACCAAAGAAAAAAAAATTCGTGGTGTTGACAATTAACAAAACTATTATAATCATTGACATTTAGATGTTTGCATTTCTCTTAGGTAGAAACCTAAGAGTGGGATGTTTTTACCATAAGGTAGTTTGTGTATATGTATATCAATAAGAAAATGCCAACAATTTCCTGAAGTGCTTCCCTTTAAACTTCCCACCACAAGCCTATGGAGTTCTAGTTTTTTGTATCTTTGCCAACACTTCTTATTGCTATTTTTTTCTTTTTTGTTATTAATTTAGTGAAGGTTTATAGAGCAGGTTATCAGTTTTCCATTCAACAAATTACATTCTTCCTTTCATTTCTGTGATTACAATCTCCTCAATGTAGCATGGCTTTTCCTACTTCCTCCTTCTTTGTGAACCCATCTGAATTTTGTCCTTAAGTAAATGTTACCCCTTTAATCTTGAAGGGTTGACCACTATGTGGTGTGCATATTTCACTACTGTTATTATCTCCCCTATATTCCTGGTTTGGCACCATAAGATAAATACTCAACTTCAAGGTCTGTTTGAACCTCACCAGCCTCTCCTCAGAAACCTTATACAGGGTCACTATGAGTAGAAAAAGGAGCTCTAGTAGCGAGTGGTTATGAGTCTGACTGTTAACCTGAAGGTCAGCAGTTCAAAATTACCAGCTGTACCATGGGAGAAAGATGAAGCTTTCTGCTCTTGTAAAGATTTACTGCCTCAGAAACCCTATACATGGTCACTGTGAATCAGAACTGACTCCATGGCAGATAACTACTACCACCAGGAGTTGAAAATGACTCAATGACACTTAATAACAACAACAACATATACCTATCAACTGCTTCACAGAATATTAAGTCACTAGGGTGAGTTCTGTTATGGTGCTGTAAGATAAACACTAGACCATAAGGTCGGTTTGAACCACAAGGTCGGCAGTTCAAACACACTAGCCACTCCTCAGAAATGCAGTACAGGTTTTCTCTGAGTCAGAATTGACTCCGCAGTACTTAACAACAACAATAAGGATAAGTTTGTTGTTGTTAAGTGCTGTCAAATCAGTTCTGACTCATAGAGACCCTGTATAGGGTTTTCAAGAAGCAGCTGGAGAGCTTGAACCATCATCAGTCTTGTAGCTCAAACTGACTTTGAAGTTCAGCGCATTAAGCCTGGGCTTTTAAAATTTTTGAGTTTTGTTCCACATTTACTCCTACTCTATCCAGAGCCTTCTAATATGATCCTTTTCAGAACAACTATTAGCTTATCTGTAGGTCACACATATTTGCTCTTCTGTTTTACTCTAAAAGTTTATAGTTTCATGTTTCAGATTTAGGTCATTGTCAGATTTTGAGTTAGCTTTCATTAATATGTAAGGTATGTGTCCATATTAATTTTTTTTGGTTCAAGCATTTAATTGTCCCTGCACCTATTTTCAGAAAGCTATCATTTGCTTCAATTGTCTTTGCATATTTGTTAAATTTATTTACTATTTTTTACTGTGTTTGTATGTATATGCATGTGTTTTCTGGGTTCTCTATTCTGAAACATTTATCCATATATAAATCTTGAAATCAGGTAGTGAAATACTCAAATTTTGTTCTTTTTGTATAGATAGATAGATAGATAGATATTAAATTATCT
>NW_006408654.1:6831413-6833220 GCF_000296735.1 Chrysochloris asiatica
AAGACCAGAAGAGTTGTGGGATCAAGAACATCACACATGAACAGAGCAAAAGTCATTGAGAAGACAATATTGAAAAGGTCAAAATGGATGTCAGAAGAGACACTGAATAACATATATATGTGTGTGTGTGTGTGTGTGTGTGTGTATTGGGTATTTTCATTTATTTTCCTTTCCATGCACATGTTAGAGTCTTTTTGTTGCTATCTATGAGACACTACTAGAATTTTTCATGAGATTATTTTGAATCTGTAGGTCAAATTGGGGACAATTAACCTATTAGCCATATTTAATATTCTGAGTCCCAGTATGGTGTTATAGCATAAACACCGGAATGGTAAGCACAAGATCAGAAATTCAAACCCACCAGTCACTCCTTGGAAATCCTTCATGGCATTTCTATATGTTGGAACTGACTCAACAGCACTTAACTGACTCCATGGCACTTAACAAGTCCATGAACATAATGTGTATGTTTGTTTATTGACATGTTCTTTGCTTTTTCCCTAAGTCTTTCAGAGTACTTAGCATTGCAGATTCTACACATAATTTGTTGGATTTATACCAAATTATTTCTTTTTCTTTCAACTCATTTTTGCCTTTCCACTTATTTCTCCCTTCCTTTCTCTGTTTTCCTTCTTTCATTTTGTCCTTCTTCCTCCTTTTGACTCTTCTTTTTTCCTTCTTGATGTTATTATAAATGTCACTAAATTCCAGTGGCTAAGTCAGTGATCCCAGGCTTGGCAGTTCAGACTAGCCAGCCCTTCCTCTTCTATTTCTCAACCCAAGGTCAATGGTGTCAATGGAATATAGCCGAACTCTTCCCATGTCTTCATTCCTACATTTCCCCCATTTCACTTGCAAGAAGACTAGGGCCATCACCAGTGAGAATACTAGACTGCTTGCAGGTTCCCTTTGAGGTTTAATCTTAGAAGGGGGTCTACCCTGATCACTAATGCTCCTTGCCTTGATGGCTCCAAGGAAAACATCTTACTTGATATTCTAACAGTCAAACCATCTGCTTTTTACTTCTGGTCTTTCTTTCAAGAAGTATCTTCTGTTCTTCTAGTCATTCCAAGTTGGTCTGCAAATCTTCTCAATTGGGAATGTCCCAGCCCAGGAGATTGTGGATGAGGCAAAGGATTTCAAATAACGCCCCTACTCCACAAAGACTTAACAAGAAGTCTATTTGCCTAGGAAAATCCTAATCTCCCTTTTAGTTAATTCAATCAGGCTGAATGTGGGCTTACAAGATTTCCATAATTATAATTCCCAGTACTCATTTCTATTACACTTAAATATCTGCTTTAAAATAGTGGTGGTGATGGTGTACCATTATAGTGACCCTATAAAGGGTTTCTGAGACTGTAAATCTTTATGGGAGCAGAAAGTCTCATCTGTCTCCCATGGAAAACCACAGATAGTTTCAAACTAGCTGACCTTGAGCTAGCAGTCCAACTCATAACCACTACATTACCAGAGCTCCTGTTTTTACAATAGTAGGTAGGGAAACCAACATCCATAAGACAGCTAAATCCTTAACATTATTTCCTCTCCTTCACCTATTCAGACTGTCATGATCCCTGCATCACCGATCACTGTTGTTTCAAGGTTGTGTATACATCACGATTTACCTCTATGCCATTTAGCCCATACATACCTCCCTAATGCTTCCCCTGTCTTCATTGTTCATCTACCAACCTCTGCCTTATTGTATATTGGCCTCACCTCTTTGTATATTACCCTCTCCATCACCAGAGCTATCATGTGTCTATCCACTATCCTGTGAATTACTTCCCCTTCCTCCCAC
>NW_006408654.1:6833655-6838934 GCF_000296735.1 Chrysochloris asiatica
GAGGGCCCCAATCTTTCTACACCTCATCATCATTTGTTTTCTAGTTTTTTGAGTTACTCTGTCAATGCTGGTGTGAGTTATCAATTATTCTTGGCAACTTCGATATCTTCCCCAAATTGAAAAAGATTTCATTTTACTTGGATCATAATCAACACTCAAAGGAAGCAGCCATCAAGAAATCAATGCACTTCATTGGGAAAATCTGCAACAAAAAAATATTTTTTAAATGTTAAAGAGCAAAGATGTTTCTTTAAGGAATAAAGTGTACTTGACACAAGTCATTAAAAACTCAGTAACTTTGATAATTGATGATAACAATGTTTATTTTTGATCCCCTTTCTTTTAAAATACATTGTGACTGTATTTTTCACTCTTTCTTTGAACTGTTTTAATCTAAATTCCATAAGCTCTGTGAAATTTTAAGCAAGTCTCTTACTAATTATATTCATCTGTTTGAAGGGGACTTCTTTATGTCCATGATTTCATTCATAAGAGGTCAAAACCTAAAATTTAAAGCAAAACTTCCACTTTTCAGTTCATATATTGCAAGTTTTTTCTTTATCAGCTCTGCTGTAGCATTTGGTTTCCATAAAAGCAATAGTACACATTGTCATGTGTTACATTTTCCATTCTAACTTATAGCTGCTTTTTGGTTAGAGTTAAGTTGTGCTTGTGTTGTGAGAAGATCTGTATGAATTTCTTTATATTAATATTTCACAATTTAATTGATGTTATATTTAAAATCCAACTTTTAGTAATATTTAAAGGGAGTAGGGTACTGCATATACTGAACTCTTTTTGCCTAGGTGAACACTTTCACATATACTGATAGACTCCAAATGATAGGAGCAGTTCATCTATTTAATTCAAATATAAATTCTAAAGTTTTGCCTAAGACATAGACACAAGAAATGTCCATTTATATATATTCTTATGATTTTTTAAGGTAAAGTCTTAATATCTTACAATGTATTTGTATTTAAGCATATAAGCCAATATTAATACAAGAAGGCATAGTGATGATGTAGTATTTTAAATAATATCTGGATCCTACAGCAGTAGCTGTGTATGTTTTATATTTATTATAGGTCAAATGTTATTGAAAATTTCCTGTCATCTACCTTAGTACTGCTATGGGTCGGAATCGACTCGACGGCACTTAACAACAACAACCTTAGTACTTCTAGTCTAATTGTGTTGTTAAGGACTGGCTTCATATTTCTGACTCACGCTCCATGAGAACAACTTGAAAACTTAAAGGTACTAACGTGCTTCGTAGATCACCATTCTTATATTAGATTTTATTTATGTTGTTATTTATTTACTATTGATTAAAAAAATTCTGATTTTTTGCAATTATTTCTCATTTACTGAAATTTGAGTTTTTAGCAATATTCTTTACTAAGTATGTCTGCTGTGTATTCCAGTGAATGTTCCTTATTTCCCTTATTTATTCTTTTAAATCAATATGCTAATTTTAAAAAGCAAGCAGTTTATTCCAGATTAATATAGTAATTGAAATGCCAAATGAAGAGAGTTATTTATGCTAAAGTTTTATGTGACATTTATCTTAAAAATAT
Organism: Chrysochloris asiatica; assembly: GCF_000296735.1. Lineage (NCBI taxonomy): Eukaryota > Metazoa > Chordata > Mammalia > Afrosoricida > Chrysochloridae > Chrysochloris > Chrysochloris asiatica. Next base: position 6,835,236 of record NW_006408654.1, read on the forward strand.
GAAAGGTTTCAGATATGAAAAACAGTTACAGAAAAGTGTCAGCACTGATTGGTAGTTAAGGACAAATTCAGTGGCTAGCAATATGGTTGTACTGCCCTTTAATCCAATGTAAAATTATGTAAACACTTAAGTTTTGAAATCAGAATGGAAAACTCCACATTGAATTATCAAATCAAATCATTTTAGTGAGGAGAGAACAATGTTCCTAGAATATGGTTCATTTCAGGCCTCATCTCTACAGAACACCATTCTTTGAGCATCTACCTCTTGTCATAAATTATGCTAAAAAATTTGTATGTGTTCCTTTGTTAATTTTCATAGTTATGAAATAAAAATTATACCCCTATTTTTCAGCAGAAGAAACTGTATGAATTTCTTTATATTAATATAAGGAGAATTGGGAATACTAACCTCAGGGTCAGCAGTTTCAAACTACCAGTTGTTCCATGGAGAAAGATGAGACTTTCTGCTCCGGGAAAGATTTACAACTTGGAAACCCTAAGCAGGGTTTCTATGAGTCATATCCGATTCCACGCACATCACCACCACCATCACCACCATCCACAACTAACCATTTTAAACAACTTTACTCAGATACAATAGGAAAGGAAATGGTGTGTTTGTTGGGGTTTCTTCATAAGGAGACACATAGACTGCACTTCTTTATATTTAAAACAATTGCAGTTTTTGATTTAGCTATGATTCACCATCTGCTTCATGGAAAGTGATGTTAGCCCTGAAGCTGAGATAAGCACTTTATGATATCAAATAGATAAATAGAGGAGAACCATCATTCTCTGTCAGAAAGCAGGGTTTGGCAAACCAATTTCCATATATTACATCTGGCAGTAGCATTTTTTACGTTTCTAGATTTTACTCACATTGGAGCAATGATTCTGAATTCATTTTTTCCTGCATATCACTCACTGGCATGGAGAAGCCTAACTGTATTTCTATTTGACACTTGCTGACCATTGACATAAGACAGCCATATAGAGTAACCACGAGACACAAAAGAAACATTAACTTTTTAGGGAAACCTTTAGGTAGTCTGATTTTTCTATGATTAAAAAAATTTTTTTTTTTTAATTTTTAGGTGGATTAATCAGAATATTTGCATTATTTCATTCATTTATTTTCATATATGAAACACTGCATTCCTTTAGTAACAGGTGTCCAAATAATTAACACAATGATTGATATCAGCTTGGAAATTTTGTGAACAAAGAATTTCAATGAAATTATTTTATTTTTAATATTTAATTAACTATAATTTTATACTTCTATGAGTATATCAACACTTACAGAAGCTACAGTCAAGAAATCAAAGGGCGTATTGCATTGGGCAAATCTGCTGCACAAGACCTTTTTAAAGTGTTGAAGTACAAAAATGTCAGCTTGAGGACTAATGTGCACCTGACCCAAGCTATGGTATTTTCAATAACGTCATATGCATGTGAAAGCTGGACAGTAAATAAGGAAGACCATAGAAGAATCGATGCTTTTGAGTTATGGTGGAGGAGAATACTGAAAGTGCCATGGGCTGCCAGAAGAACCATCAGATCCGTGTTGGAATAAGTACAGCCAGTGATTCTTGGAGGCCAGGATGGCCAGACTTGGTCACTCATACTTCAGACATAGTATCAGGAGGGACCAGTCATTAGAGAAAGATATCATGTTTGGTAAGGTCAGAGAAAAAGAGGAAGACCTCCAATGAGATGGATTGGCCAAGTAGCAGCATCGATAGACTCAAGCGTGGCAACAATAGTGAGGTTGGCCCAGGATAGGGCAGTGTTTCATTCTGCTGTGCATAGGTTCACTATAAGTCGGTACTGACTCGATGGCACCTAACAACAACAAAAATGAGTATAGTAACTTCTCTGATAGATTGTTATTTTTTAAATTTTAATAAAATCATATATAGAGAATAACACAAAATTGATAATTTTTTAAATGTAACTACTAAGTTTCAAAGGAGCTCTGGTGGCATAGTGGTTATGAGTTGGGCTGCTAACCTCAAGGTCAGCAGTTCGAAACTACCAGTGGTTTTGCGGGAGAAAGATGAGACTTTCTGCTCTGCTAAAGATTTCCAGCCTTGGAAACCCTGCACAGGGTTGCTAGGAGTCGACTCCACAGCACATAACCAGCTCCACTGAGTTTCAGGAAATGTGATAAAGATTAAATGTATTTTTTTCATTAAATCCTTACACCAGTTATTTGACCCTCCTTTATAAATGAGAAAACTGTACTTTACCCAAGGCTATCCAGCTAGTAAGTGCCATCATTGAGAATTAAAATCCAAGCCTATTGCATTTCATAGATGATATATTTTTGCTTTATAAATACTTGTCTCTTATGAATTACACCCCTGAGAAACAGGGTTTATTTTGGTACATCTGGTAATTGCAGCACAAATACTCTGAATAGTTATATGGTTGTTGTTGTTAGGTTCCAACTCAAAGAGGCCCTATTCACAACAGAATGAAACATTGCTCACAACTACACCATCCATATACATTTTGTAATGTTTGAGCTCATTGCTGCTGACACTGTGTCAATCCATCTCTTTGGGGGTATCTTAGTTTTTCACTGTTCCTCCATTTTACCAAGTATGATGATATTCCACTGTGAATGGTTCTTCCTGACATTATGTCTGAAGTATGATAGGCAAAGTCTCTCCATCCTTACTTCTAAGGAGCGTTCTGCCAGTACTTATTCTAAGATAGATTTGCATGTTCTTCTGGAAGTTCATGATACATTCAATATTCTTTTCCAACACCATAATTTAAATGCATTAATTCTTCTAAGGTCTTCCTTATTTATTGTTCAACTCTTCACATGTAGATGATGTGATTTAAAATATCATGGATTAAGCCAGGTTCCTCAAAGTGACATCCTTATTCTTTAAGCTTCAAAGAAACCTTTTCCAGTGAATTTGCCTAATGCAGCATGTTCACTGATTTCTTCATTGCTGCTTCTATGGTTGTTGATTGTGAACCCAAGCAAAAGGAAGTATTTGACAACTTCAGTCTTTTCTATGCCCTCTTTCTTCCAGCAAGCAAGGTTCTGTCATGTGCATATTACAGCCTGTTAATATATCTTTCTCAATCCTAATATCATCTTCTTCTTTTTATAACAAAGTTTCTTGTGTCATTTGGACCACATACAGACTGTTAAGTATGGTAAAAGGATACAAACCTGAGACTTCCTTTACTAATTTTAAACAATTTGATATTCCTCTGTTCTGTTCAAATGACTGTCTCTTGGTCTGTGTACAATGCTATTTATAGTTTGTTATGATCACACTGACGAATGGCTTTGCATAGTCAATAAAGAACAAGTAAATATCTTTTCGGTATTCTCTGCTTTCAGCAAAGATCCACCTGATGTCAGCAATGATATCCCTAGTTTTGTATCACCTTCTGAATTGGGCTTGAGTATCTGGTTGTTGTTGTTGTTATGTGCCGTGGAGTTGGCTCCGACTCATAGTGACCCTGTACAGGGTTTTCGAGGCTGTAAATCTTTACAGGAGCAGAAAGCCTCATCTTTCTCCCACAGAATAGCTGGTAGTTTCGAACTGCTGACCTTGCGGTTCATAGCCCAATTTGTAACCGCTACGCTACCAAATACGGTTCTTGTTGTTAAGTGCCGTCGAGTCAGTTCCGACCCATAGCGACCCTGTACAGGGTTTCCGAGGGT
>NW_006408654.1:6839062-6846939 GCF_000296735.1 Chrysochloris asiatica
TTATGGTTCGCAGCCCAATTCGTAACCACTACGCTACCAGAGCTCCTTATAGCACCTTATAATTATTCTTCTATAGCCATTTTTAATTATCTCCAGCAAAATTTTCTTGCATGTGATATTAATGATATTGTTTGATAATTTCTATAATCCCTGGGGTCATGTTTCTTTGGAATAGACTAAAATGTAGAATTTTTCCAATTTGTTGGCCAACTAGTTGTATCAAAATTTCATAGCTTAGACAAGTGAGCACCTCCAGCACTGAATCAATTGGTTGACCATTTCAGTTGGCATTCCATCAATTTATGGAATATTGTTTTTGCCAGTGCCATCTTAACTTAGATTTCTTTCTTCAGTATCACTGGTTCTTGATTGTATGGTACTTCTCAAAATTTGTGAACATTGCAATATTTTTTGGTACAGTGACTGTTTATTCTTTCCACCATCTTTTGATATCAGCTGCATCATTTGATGTTTTGCCCTTATAATCCTTTAAGATTGCAAACTGAAGCATAAGGGTTTTAGTTTGTTTGTTGTTTTTTCAACTGATAAAGCTTCAGAAATGCTGAACATCTTCTTCACTTTGGGGTTTCTTACTCCAGGTCAGTGTAGAAATGCTAAAGCAAATGGAAGAAATGAGGAGGTATAAGAGCTGGACAGAACATTTCAAAGGTCAGCTCTAGAAGACAAAGTAAAATATTATAATGAAATGTGCAAAGATCTGGAGTTAGAAAACCAAAACGGAAGAACATGCTCAACATTTCTCAAGCCAGGGGAACAAAAGAAAGAAATTCAAGCCTTGACTTTCCTTACTGAAGGATTCTCTAGGCAAATTATTGAATGATGCAGAAGGCATAAAAAGAAGATGAAAGAAATACTGCACTAAAAGGAAATGGTTGATGTTCAACCATTTCAAGAGGTAGTGTATGATCTAGAGCCAATGATACTGAAGGAAGAAGTCCAAGGTGCATTGAAGGAATTGGCAAAGAACAAGGCACCAGGAATTGATGGAATAAAAATTGAAATCTTTCAAGAAAGTGATATGGCACAGGAAGCACCCACTCATCTCTGCCAAGAAATTTGGAAGACAACTATCTGACCTACTGACTGGAAGAGATCCATATTTGTGCCCATTCCAAAGAGAGGTGACCCAATGGAATGAGGAAATCACTGGACAGTCTCTTTGATATCCCATGCAAGTAAAGTTTTGCTAAAGGTAATACAGAAATGGCTGCAAGCATACATTGACAGAGAACTTCCAGAGGTTCAAGCCATATTCAGAAGAGGCCGTGGAATGAGGGATATCATTGCTAATGTTTGATGGATCTTAGCTGAAAGCAGAGAATATCAGAAAGATGTTTACCTGTGTTTTATTGGCTACACAAAGCCTTTTGATTGTGTGGATCATGACAAGCTATGGACAACATTGCAAAGTATGAGTATTCCTGAACACTTAATTGTGCTCATGAAGAATCTGTACCTGGGCCAAGAGACAGTTGTTCGACCAGAACATGGAAACACTGAATGTTTTAAAATTAAGAAAGTTGTGTGACAGGGTTGTATTCTTTCACCATATTTATTCAATTTATATGCTGAGCAAATAATCTGAGAAGCTGGGTTATATGATGAAAAACATGGCATTAGGATTTGAGGAAGACTCATTAACAACCTTTGATAGGCAGATGATACAACCTTGCTTGATGAAAGTGAAGAGGACTTAAAATATTTGCAGATAAAAATCAAAGAGCACAGACAGCTTTCAGTATGGATTGCATCTCAATGTAAAGAAAACAAAAGTCCTCACCAATGGACCAAAAAACAACATTCTCAACAACAGAGAAATGATTGAAGTTGTCAAGTACTTCATTCTTCTTGGATCAACCATCAACACTCATGGAAGCAGCAGTCAAGAAATCAAACAATATATTGCATTAGACAAGTCTGCTGTACAAGACCTTTTTAAAGTGTTGAAAAGCAGAGATGTCAGCTTGAGGACTAAAGTGCACCTGACCCTAGCCATGATATTTTCAGTAACCTCATATGCTTGCAAAAGCTGGATAGTGAATAAGGAAGACCATAAAGAATTGATGCATTTGAGTTATGGTATTAGAGGAGAATATTGAAAATGCCATGGGCTGCCTAAAAAGCCAATAGATCTGTGTGGAAAGAAGTGCAGCCAAAGGTCAGGAGGGCCAAATTTCATCTCTCATGCTTCAGACATATTGTCAGGAGGGACCAGTCACTGGAGAAGGATATCATGTTTGGTAAGGTGGTATGTCATAGAAAAAGAGGAAGACCCCCTCTCCCCAAGTGAGATGGATTGGCAAAATGGCATCATCAATGGGCTCAAGAATGGCAAAAATTATGAGGTTGGCCCAGTACTGGGCAGTGTTTTGTTCTGTTATACATAGGGTTGCTATGAGTCTGTACCAACTCGATGGCACCTAACAACAACAACTCCAGGTCATGGGAAATTTCATTAAATACTCTGTGTTCTAGAGGTATGCTTGAAATTTTTCAGTTCTTTTTTTATTTTTTTTTTGCTTGATTACTTCTTCCAGTTGTTTTAGCTTTCCTATGTTCAATACTATATTTCAGAGTCTCTTCTAACATTCACTTTGTCTTTTCTATTTTCCTGTCTTTTTAATCACCTTTTGCTTTCTTCCAGTATGATTTTGATATCATCTCACAACTCTTCTGGACTTCAGTCATTCGTGTCTAATGCATCAAATCTATTTTTGAAAAATTCTGCCATAAGATGTCAAATACCATTTCTATCACCAATGCACATTTTCCAACTACTGATCCTTATTCTTTGGTTTTATCTTTTGCATTCCAATCACCAGCAATTACTAATACATCTTGATTACCTGTTTATCAGCTTCAGACTAAAGAAGTAGGTAGTATTTTTCAATGTAATGATCACAGAAATTATGCATAAATTAGAATAATCATCTGTGCATATATTTGAATAAGATTGCTTTGTGCATAAATTTGAATAATAGTGGTATTAACTATTGTTATTGTTTTGGTTTGTCTATAGATATTATCCTATCACAGAGAGCAATACATTTCAAAGCAGATATTGAAATTCTCTTTTTGACAATGAATACAACATCATTCCTCTTCATTCCAGGAACAGTAAACCATATGATTGTCTGATTCAAAATGGCCAATATCTGCTCATTTCAGCTCACTAATATATAGGATATTGGTCTTTATGCATTCATTTTATTTTTGGCAAATTGCAAGTTTCCTAGATTCCTATTTCATCCACTCCACATTCCGAGTATTAATGGATGATTACAGCTGCTTCTTTCCATTTTGTGTAGTGCACATCAGCCATCCACTCATTACAGAGACATATTTAAACCCATTTTGTTTGGAATAAATCCATGTCTGTATGAACTGAAGCTCTAGTAGCAATACTGTTTTACATATCCTCATCTTTTATATAATTAGCTGATTTTCCTGGCACTCACACTTGTATTTTTAGGTAACATTGCTATTCTATTTCCTTTTTTCAAAATTTTAGACATAAGTTGTTGACTTCTTACAGTAAACTGTGAGGGTTTTGCATTTTCACCATTCCACTCAAACATACATGCCAATTCTCTCATATGCTAGATATAATTATACCATAATTTTGCTTTCATAAATATTCAGTGTTTGCATTATTATGACTATGCAAATTGTATGCAGAGTTCAATAACCTGCCTAAGATAAATGCTTAATTTCTATTAACAGTTTCTTTTTTCTGGACTTAATAGTTGCCCTGGTAGGATGTTGTAGAATAAGCACTGGACTGCAATGTCAGTTTGAATCACAAGATCATTGGTTCAAGCTCACCAGCTGTTCCTTGGAAACTCTATGCAGTGTCTTGATGTGTTGGAACAGACTTGATGTCATTTAAATACAACAACAACAACAGTATGGCATACTGGTGTGGTGCTGTAGGATGATAAGCACTGGATTACTAGTTTAGTTTGAACCACAAGGTCAGCACTTCAAATTCACCACCTTCCCCTTTGAAACTCTACACTGGGTCTCTATGAGTTGGAACCAACTCCACCGCATTTAACAACAACAGTATTTTGTATGAATAGATTTATCCATTCCAATTTCTGACACAAGCTACTATGTCTCGTTAATTTCATCTGATCAAATAAAAATTCCTATTTTCTTTCATATTGAACTTGTTCTCATTTCTACCTCAAAGCAATTGCTCTGGAACTTCTCTTAACCATTTTATTAACAATTTTCTTCCTATATCATCCATGTTGATTCTCCTAGCCTCCCCTCACAGCTTCAGGTTTGCTTTACTCCCCTATTTTGTGGAACACATTTTCAAGTCTTTTCTTTAAAATGGTTATGTGGAAATTAAATGTGCTGGGGCCACCTGATGCGTCCGACGATTGGCTTTCTCCATGACCCACATGGAGAGATTAAACCCAAGTAGGGGTGATGGGAGATGAGAAATAAAAGAAAGACACAACACACATTTGATAACCGTATAGTTGGGACCAGGTGGGACGTAGCACTCTGGGAGGTACTGCAGCACAGACCAAGGCAGTGTGTTTATTTCATACACAGCTCAAGGGTAGGTGCTTGAGGGAGGGTAAGGAGTACAAGAACATCTTGTACTGAAGGAGCCAGCAGTAAGTGGAACTTTATCAGAAAAACTGTAACTTGTGGTAGCTAGCTGGAACACTGATTAGGGCAGCTAGAATGTTGTGCAGGCTGAGCCAGAGGACATAGCTAAATAAAAGGAAAGACCTTCCAAGTTCCCTGTCCCATGAGGCAGCCCTGCAAGTTCCTCAGGGGCGGGACTTGACTTGGAAGCAGCCTGAGTTTCTGGACCACAATTGTTCAGTTGCAAACCTTTGGTTAAACAACCTCCAAGTCAAGGACCTTCGGCTCAGCTGCTCCCAACTTAAATGTTTTAGCCATTGGATAAATTAATGTATTCATTTTAACATCACAGGATCAGATTAACTATCATCGAAAGCCCACTGTGAAAGGCAAAAGGCTTCCATGGCAACCTTTAAATAAAGTCTTATCACCAGAAACTAAGGGTAGACTATATTGAAAATCAAAACCAGGATACACTGTTAAGGACAGCAAAGTAATTAAAAATTAAATTAAATTAATACTCATGAACAGACTTAGTATGTCTCCTCTGACAAAAATATTAACCAGAAAGAGAAGAGAGACTCTCTAAACCTCTTTTGACTTTTGTGTGGATGAATTTGAGAACCTCAAAATTTTGGACACAGTAATCCCTGGAGACTCTGGTAGCTTAGTGGTTATGAATTGGACTGCTAACCTCAGGATCAGCAGTTCAAAACTACCAGCTGTTCTGCAGGAGAAAGATGAGGCTTTCTGCTCATGTAAAGGTTTACAGCCTCGGAAACCCTATACAGGGTCACTATGAGTCAGAACCAACTCCATGGCACATAACAACAACAATCCCTGGAGAAGGACATCATTTGTGGTAAAGTGGAGGGTCAGTGGGTTGGCACAGAGGCCACAGCAATGGGCTCAAGAATAGTAATGATTGTGAGACTGGCACACAACCAAGCAGTGTTCTGTTCTGTTGTGCGTAAGACCTCTATGAATCGGTATTGACCCAACAGCATCTAACAACAGTAGGGCAATAGAAAAATCTTCCTCCTCCTAACTAGAAGAAAACATTCACTTCTTGACTAGAGATGCTTCTGAGTCTTTAACTCTGGAAAGCATCTCTGAAGGTGATAAATTTTCTCATCGAACTATGTCTCCACTATTCCTCCTGGTATGATAATGTAGGATAAGCCCTAGAATGTGAACTGCAAGGCCAGCAGTTCAAATCTACCAGCTGTTCCTCAGAAACATACAGGGTAACTATAAGTTGGAACAGAATTGATGGCATTTAACAACAACTCCTCATTGGGAAGTACTTACTTAATTTGTTGAGCACTGGATGGCAAACCACAAAATCTGCAGAGGGAGCCTGCCAGCTGCTCTGCAGCAGAAAGGTGAGGCTTTCTATTCTTTTTTTAAAAAGACTTGGAAACCCAATACAGGGTCACTATAAGTTGGAACTGACTCGAGGGTATTTAACAACAACAACTCTTTATTGATATCAGAAGAGAAGACACAGTACAGCTCAAACAGGAGAATGTAGATGTTTCTCTAGAAAGAGTTTATACGCAGAAAGAATTGCAGGACCTTCCTGTCGGCATGCTATCCACTATGCAAATTCAAGTGGGAGTGACAAATATGAGTATCAGATCAGAGAATTCTGAATAAAAGGATAGAGAAGAGAACATTTTTTTTTTTTTTTTTTTTTTTAACCTGGGAACATTCACTATGAGTCATTGTTTAATATCCTTGTAAGAACTTTCTGGAGAGGTCCTAATATGCCACTCCAAATATACTGCTGGGCATAAGACCAGACTGTGTTTGTTATATTGTCACTATGAGTGGGAACCAACTAAATGGCATCTAATACAAACAGGTATGCTGCTATAATGGCTCCTTGGAGCTTGGACAAGTATGTTAGTGGTCTCCAGTACATGGAACGAGGAGTCTTGGTAGCTCATAGGGTTAAGAATTGATCTGCTAACTGAAAGGTCAGTGGTTCTAATCCATCAGCAGCTCCATGGTAGCAAAATGAGGTACTTGACTTCCATAAAAATGTATAGCCTTAGAAACCCTAAGTAGCATTCTACTCTGTCCTAAAGGATCAGTATGAGATGAAATTGACTCAAGGACAGTAGGTTTGGTTTGTTCAGTGTATTTGGCATGTTCATAATAATACCATGTGATTACTGAAAAAAATTAGCAGAAAACTCACATCTGTTATCTGATCTACAGAGTCAGAACTATAATTAATGAAAGTCCACATAGATCTCCTATACACTGTTGTTGTTGATAGGTGTCATAGAGTCAACAAAGTCTCATAGTGACCTTAAGCACAACAGAATGAAACATTGCCCAGTACTGGGCCAAAAGCACACTCATTGCTACATTTGAGCCCACTGCTTCTCTGCCATCTAGTTGGGGATCTTCCTTTTTTTCTCTGGCCCTCCACTTTACCAAACATAATAGCCTTTTTCAGAGACTAGTCCCTCTTGACAATATGTTTGAAGTGTAAGAGATGAAGTCTGTCCACCTTGGCTTCCAAAGAACATTTTGACTGTACTCCTTCCAATAAAGATCTGTTTGTTCTTTTGGCAGTCAATGGTACTTTGAGTATTCTCCCCCAACACCATAAATCAAAGTTATCAATTCTTCTACAGCCTTCTGTATTCACTGTCCATGTGAAAACATGCATATAAGGTTGTTGAAAATACTATGGCTTGAGACAGGCACACCTTAGTTCTCAAACTGAAATCTTTGTTTTTCAACACTTTAAAGAGTTCTTGTGCAGCAGATTTGCCCAATGCAATGCTTTGTTTGATTTCTTGACTGCTGCTTCCATGAGTGTTGATGGTTGATCGAGCAAAATGAAGTCTTTGACAACATCAATATTTTTCCCATTTATATGGATGTTGTTCATTGGTCCAAGGTTGAGAATTTTTGTTTTCTTTACATTAAGATGCAATCCATAACAGGCTGTGGTCTTTGATCTTCGTAAGTAACTATTTTAAGTCCTTTTTGCTTTCAGCAAACTAGGCTGTATCATCTGCATATTGCAGGTTGTTAATGAGTCTTCCTTTAATCCTGATACCAAGTTTTTCTCTTTTTTTTTGCTTTCCTTTGGTTTTTTTTTTTAATGTTTTATTGTGAATTATATGATAGTTTACATGAGAGGACTTTAGTTTTACATTCATTCCATCGTATATCATTTCATTGCCATGGTTCCAATCGCCTCCAAGAATCATCTTCCGACAAAA
>NW_006408654.1:6876414-6877356 GCF_000296735.1 Chrysochloris asiatica
TAAGGTATTCCAATCAGTTATAGGCTGAAGACAGACTAACAAGCTTTCTGTAGTGATGATTCTGGCTATTCCTTTCACCTCCCTCAAGTGTCTATTTTACAATGGTAGGCAACGGAAAACAAGATTCAAAAGACAGCCAAGCATCTTAACATTATTCCTCTCTTTTATCCCTTCAAACCATGCCTCAATCCCTGTATCCTGGAGCCCTGTTGTTCCAAGGTTGTGCATACATCATCATTTACCTCTGCCACTTAGCCTGTGACAAAATGCCTAACTGATCTCCCATCAGCCTTCTTCTTCCATTCCCCTACCCCTTCTTCTGTATTGCTCCCCACTCCCCCACCCCCAAGCTATCCTGTGTCTGTTCCCTACCCTGTGCTCTATCTTCCCTTCCCTACTCTTCTCAGATCCCATACATCCTGGTGATCGGCAAATATATACATATATATATTTACCCCTTTTAGTGTGGATTCTTTTTCTTACTCTTTTACAATAATGATCCTATGCAGTATTTCTCCTTTTGTGACTGACTAATTTCACTCAACATAATGTCCTCAAGGTTCATACATGCTATGTGGTAGCTTGCAGCTTCCTTGTTGTTCTTCAAGGTAGTACAGTATTCCATTGTATGTATGTACCACAGTTTGTTTATTCATTCTTCAATTGATGGGAACTTAAGCTGTCTCCATATTTTGCTAATGAAAATAGTGCTGCTATGAACATAGGTGTGCATGTATCTACTCATGTTATGGCTTCTGTTTCTTGTGGGTAAATACCAAAGTGAAGAATTGCTGGATCATAAGATATTTCTATTTCCAACCTTTTGAGGAAGCGCCATATTGCTTTCCAGAGTGGTTGGAGCATTTTGCAATCCCACCAACAATGTAGGAGGGTCCCAGTATTTCTGCATCCTCGCCAGCATTTATTATCCTCTTTTTTTAT
>NW_006408654.1:6879282-6886143 GCF_000296735.1 Chrysochloris asiatica
TGGGAAGCTATTGTAAGTGGTATTTCTTTCCTATTGTCCTTTTCAGTGCTGAGGTATGGACTGCTCAGTGTAACCAACAATTTGAGATCCAAAGAGCATAATTTTCCCAAGGACAAAATTTAGAGGGTGGAATGGAAAGGGAAACACAAGGAGGAAGTAGAATAAGTGATATTACATTGTGGGTATTGAGATCAGCGAAAAGAAACAAAATTGTGTATGAATGGAAAACTGATTTTCTCTATAAACCTTTACCCAATCCACAATAAAAAGTTTTGAAATGTCTGTTAATGTGCTTTACAACATTGATAGATTAAAGTTATATAAACATTACAGTTGTAGAATAATAATTTGATAAATTTTACAAACATTTTTGATAAAATATTTTAACAAAGTATGAATATATTTTAAATTTATCACATTAAAGTGATATATATATATATATCATCAAAAGAAGATGGAGGGATACACACAGTCACTGTATGAAAAAGAAGTTGTCAATGTTCAACCATTTCAATAAGTAAAATATAATCAACAACCAATGATCTTGAAGGAAGAAGTCGAAGGTGCATTTAAAACTTTGGCAAAGAACAAGTCTCTGGAAATTGATGGAATACACATTAAAATAGTTCCACAAACTGATGCAGCCCTGGGGACACTCACTTATTTCTGTCAAGAAATTTGGAAAACAGCTTCCTGGCCATCTGATTGGAAGAGATCCATATTTGTGCCCATTTCAAAAAGAGGTGACCCAACAGAATGTGGAAATTATCTGAAAATATCATTTGTATCATATGCAAGTAAAATTTTGCTAAAGATGATTCAAAAGCAGCTGCAACAGTACACTGACAGAACTGCCAGATGTTCAAACAGGATTCAGATGAGGATGTGGAATGAGGGATATCATTCCTGACGTCAGATGGATCTTGATTGAAAACAGAGAATACCAGAAAGATGTTTACCTGCACTTTACTGACTATGCAATGGCTTTTAATTGTGTGGATCATGACAAGCTATGGACAAGAATGCAGAGTACGTATATTCAAATACTTAATTGTACTCTTCAGAAATCTGAACATAGACCAAAAGCAGTCATTCGAATGGATCAGGGGGTTTAAAATTGAGAAAGGGGTATGCCAGGGTTGTATTCTTTCAACATACTTATTAAATATTTATGTTAATCACATAATCAGAAAAACTGGATTATTTGAAGGAGAACTTGGAATCAGGACTGATATGAAAATACACAGATGATACCACCTTGCTTGATGAAAATGAATAGGACTTAAAATATTTACTGATGAAGATCAAAGAACATAACCTTTGGAATGGATTGCACCTCAATGCAAAGAAAATTAAAATCCTCACCAGTGGACAAATAACATTAAGATAAATGGAGAAAGGTTGGAGTTGTCAAAGACATTTTCCTCAGACCAACCATCAATACTCATGATGCCAAGAAATCATATGACACATTGCAATGGCAAAAATCTACTGTATAAGTCCTCTTTAAAATGTTCAAGAGCAATGATGTCAGTTTGAGGTCTAAGGTGCCCTTGACCAAAGACATGATATTTTTAATAACCTCATATGCATGTGAAACTTGGACAGTGAATATGGAAGGTCCTAGAAGAATTTATGCATTTGAGTTATAGTGTTGGAATAGAATATTGATAGCATCACAGACTGCCAGAAGTACATACAAGTCTGTGTTGGAAGAAGTAGAGGCACAATGCTTCTATGGAATCGAGCAAGGCCAGACTTCTTCTTTCCTACTTCAGACATATTATCAGGAAGGACTAGTCCCTGGTGAAGGATATCATTCTTAGTAAAGTGAAGGGTCAGTGACAAAGTAGAGATCCTCAATGAGATGTATTGGCACAGTAGTGGCAGAAATGGACTCAGGCATAGCAATGATTGTGAGGTTGGCATAGCACTAGGAAGTGTTTTGTTCTGTTGCACACGGGGTGGCTGTGAGTCAGTAACGATTCATTGGCACCTAACAATAACAATATAATTAAAATCTCCATCCCTACCAATTACTTCAAAAATTTGATCTGCTGTTTCTGATCATTATTGTAGTAGTGCTGTGCGGTGAAGTCTTTTCCGATTCATAGAGACCCTGTACAGAGTTTCTGAGGCTGTAAATCTTTCCAAGAGCAGAAAGCCTCATCTTTCTCCTGTGGAAATGGCTGGTAGTTTTGAACTGCTGAGCTTGAGGTTAGCAGCCTGACTTATAACCACTATACTACCAGAGGTCCTCTCTGATAATTATGTTGTTGTTGCTGTACAGGGTTTCCAAGGCTGTAAATCTTTAAGATAGCAGAAAGCCTCATCTTTCTCCTAGCTGGTAGTTTCGAACTGCTGACCTTGTGGCTCGTAGTTCGATTCGTAACCACTACGCTAAATCTTTGTTTTATCACTTGCATTTAACCAAAATATTTTCATCTACTCAGTGACACCTTGGAAGAAGTGCCTGGAAATCTATGTTTGAAAAATCAGCCACTAAAACACATATGGAACATAGTCCTACTCTAGCATATATGGAGTACCCATGAGTTGGAAGTGACTATACATGTGTTTTAAAACATGAAAAGAAATGCTAACACTCTGGTTATTATCTGAAATTCATTTCCTTGCAGGTCACAATGTAGTTCCTAATTAAATGATTATATAAAACAAAAGATTGTCAGAACATATTTTGCCTGTGAAAATGTTGTTAGCTCTATTATAAAATATTACTAGTGTATCTTTTCCCATCTTTCTATCACTACTCCCATTCTAACTTTTGTGTTGTAAATTATATTATTTAGGAGTCCTTGTTTGGAGCTGTTGGACTACCCCTGGACTACCAACTGCAAGGTCAGTGGTTCAAACTCACCAGCTGCAACTCAGAAACCCTATGTAGTGTTGCTATGTTTCAGAACCGACACACCAGTACTTTACAACAACAATTACTAAATGAGGAAGTTTATTAAAAATATCACTTTTGATTAAAAAATAAGTAATCAAAGAAATTACCATAAATCAAATCAACAGATTTTATGTTGATTTAAGTTAAAATAAATGTAAAAATTGCAAAAGGCTTGGAACCTAGTAGAAAACTAGAAAAGTACATTTCTCCTCTGATTGGACAACCTAATTTATAGTCCTAATTCTCATGCATGACAATTTTCCTGTCTCTTATTAACCTAACTTTCTTGTTTCATTTCATTAACACCTGGTTGGTATTCAATCCCCCATTGGGAAACACCTGTCCACAGTTATCAAGGTGTTAATTGTAGAAATAATGGAAACTGAAATCAGAGAATTAGGTCAATGATTTTTTAAAAAATAAATTATAAAGAACTCAAGAAAGTTGGCATTGAAAAGATATGATTATGATATTTTTATAAAAATTGAAGTTTTAGAGTGATTCTAACTCTGTGGATTTCAGTAAGTTATTGAATCTTACAGGTTAAGAACAACTCCTGAAAATGAAAAGTCTTTTGCTTGACAAAATACATATCAGAAAATTAACTTGTATCCAGGATATATATTTTTTTCTTAAAATGAAGAGTAAAATCAAATGACCCAATTAAAATGCTTGTCAAAAATTTTGAACATATACTTCACAAAAGAATGTTTATAGTTGACCAATCAACAAGGAATAAAATAGTATCATTTATCAGGATAATACAAATTAAAACTGCACTATTCTATATCTGGAGTCCTGGGGTGGCACTGTCAGATAATGCACTAGACCACAAGGTCAATTTGAACTGCAAGGTTACCAGTTAAGATTCACTAGCCACTCCTTTAAAATACTATACAGGGTAGCTATGAGTCAGAAGCAAATTGATGGCTCTTAACAACATTTCTTTATCTATCGGAATAACAAAATTTAGAACAATGCTGAAAATACTGATGAGGATGTGGAGCACCTGAAACTCTCCTATGTTGTAGGAGCAGTATAAAGTATTATGTTGTTTTGTTAAGTGCCACTGAGTTGGTTCTAAGCAGCTGGTAGGATGAGCCACCAATCTTGCAGTTCAAACTGACCTAGTAGCTCAGTACATTATCCCACAGCACCACATAGCCACTACAAAAATGAGAAGGTAACAATCAGAACATGAGGATGAACACAAGTGTTTTGGTATTATAAAGACTATTATAAAAATCTCTCTAGATTAGGTTAAAATGTTTTAATAGCAATTTATATAAATGAAGTTGGATAAATCAAGTCTGAAGCTATTTCTTGAAGTGCAACTGAAACCTAGTTGCAAAATATATACAACCAAGAAATAAGATTAGTTGATTCCATATAGTGATACTAGAAAAAAAAAAATCAGGAAAAATGATTCTATCCAAAATAGTTAAATGGAAAATCATTGAATTTGTATAGGTATACACTGTTTTGTTATTAGGGAGCATTTGTTCTAATGGAGCCATGGTAGGATAAGCACTGAACTGCTAACCACATGGTTGGCCATTCAAATCCATCAACCACTCTTCAGAAATCCTCTACAGTTTTGTTATTAAGTCAGAACTGTCTCAATGGCACTTAACAACAAAAAAGGGGGGACCTATATGACTCTGCAAGGAGCTCTGGTAGCATAGTAGTTATGAATCGGGCTGCAAACCTCAAGGTCAGCAGTTCAAAACTACCAGCTGTTCCGCAGAAGAAAGCTGAGGCTTTTTGCTCCCATAAAGATTTATAGCCTCAGAAACCCTGCAAAGGGTCGCTATGAGTCGGAACCGACTCCACGGCACTTAACAACAACAACACGTGGCTCTGTTGAATAAGTATAGGACTATTAACTGCAAGATTGTTGGTTCAAACCCACCAGCCCCTTCTCAGAAACCCTACATTGTTGACAACACTTAACAACAACAAACACATGTGATGTTTGAAACACTTTGAATAGCAGTCTTACAAATATTCTTTTTTTTTTTTATGTTTTATTGTGAATTATGTGATAGTTTACATGGGAGAACATTAGCTTAACATTCATCCTATGGTATATTGTTTCCTTGCCATGGTTACAAACCCCTCCATGCATCATCAACCAACCACAGAGTATACCCTGCAAGCCTGCCCCCGAGTTGTCAGCACACAGCCCCTCTCCCCCTCTGGATCTAAAGTCACCAGCCTCTCCATCTCTCCATGTCATCATCTCTGCCTCCACCTCAGGCATCACTGTCTCTCTGGATAGGGTCCCACTCTCTGCTCCTTCCTACATGGTCCCAGAGACCTCTGCTCCTAGACTTCAAAGTCAATTACTCCCCTCCTTACTACAAAATGTCTACCTTTACATTTCCAACCCTCACAATGGGTCCTGATGACAATTACTCTCTATTGTATCACAAGAGACCTATCCGCATTTCCTTTCATCAGCCACCCTTAGACATATTGGATACTGCTCAGTGGAGATTCTACCTTCCTCCATGCCCTTTGGATCTAGGCTCCCTCTTGAAAGCTGGTAAGCCAGTCACTTCTTACCTTTGAAACCCTCCATTTTGGGTGGCCAATGCCAAGTTGCTCATCCTTGTCTACTCTGTGTATGGAAGGGTTGGGAATGATCCTTGCTGTAAAGATTTATTCCCTCTTTTGAGCTACTGAATCCATTGGTGTAGATCAAGTTCATCAAATTATATTAGATTATTCTCTTTTTTTCCTCTTCTTTCTTCTTCTAGTTGAACTCTGATCATCGTCATTGAAGCCAGATTAAGTGGGTATTATCTGCAAGTGTGGGTGTTCTTGTGCATATGCCCTCTCTTCCCATCAGCTGGATGCTTCACTCTCTACTCTAGCCCTCTGTGGCTATATCACTGACTCTGGGCCCAAGAGTCCCCAGTTCTTGCCACACTGTTGGCCAACCAGTCTCCACCCAGGCTCACTGGAGTCTATTGAACATTGTAGGGCTTAGTTTGTACCTTCATTGCTGTTTTTCCCTCACATCCCCTTATCAGTGACAAACACGGTCACCAATCAGAGCATGCATTCCACTGAGACTTAGTCTTGGAAGGGAGTTTGCTCTGAGGGAACCCAACCACTTGCCTTGATGTGTCCTGGATGAGCAACTTGCTTTTTCTTGTATTAATCAGCTGGAATGCCGTTATTTTTTTGTATTTTTCCTGTGGGTATTTCTTTCAAGAAGTCTCTTCTGTTCTTCTAGTTGTTCCAGGCTGGTCTGCTTCTCCTTTCAAGTGGAAATTTCCCACCTCTGAAGATTCTGGAAGTTGTTCAGGATTCCACCTATAGTCTTATGTAATGCAGAGGCTCCACAGGAAATCTCCTTCACTGGGCATGCTGTAGCCCCATTTTAGGCAGAAGATGGACTTACAAGCTTTCTATGGTGATATTTTTGGCTATTCCTATTTCTCCCCCTCAAGTGTCTATTTTATAATTGTATACCATGGAAACCAAGATTGAAAAGACAGTCAAGCATCTTAATATTATTGCCCCCTTTTCCCCATTCCAACCATGTCTCAATCCCTGTAGCCCAGAGCCCTGCCTTTCCAAGGTTGTGCATACATCATTATTTACCTCTGTCCCACTTTGCCCATGCAAACCTGCCTAATTATTCTCCCATTTGCTTTGCTCTTCCATTCCCCTCACCCTTCTTGTGTATTGTCTCCCTCCCTAGCACCCAAACTATCCTATGTCTATTCCCTACCCTTTGCTCTACCTTCCTGTCCCTCCCCTCGCTCCACTCCCTACATCCTAGTAACTAGCAAATCCCCACCCCCTTTAGTATGGGTTCTTTTTCTTAGACTTTTACAGTAGTGGTCCTGTGCAATATTTCTCTTTTTGTCACTGACTAATTTCACTGAACATGATGTCCTCAAGGTTCATCCCTGTTATGCGGTGGCTTGCAGCTT
>NW_006408654.1:6890915-6891674 GCF_000296735.1 Chrysochloris asiatica
AACTCTTTACAGGGTCGCTATGAGTCAGAATTGACTCCACGGCACACAACAACAACAACAACATCTCACAAAGGAAACCTCCATGTAGCAGACAGACAGCCTTCAAGTTAACATAAGACCTTGTGCTTCAACATTCTAAACTCGCTTTTTTAAAAGATCACATTCCTGAGGAATTAATGGCATTTTGAGCTTTTGTCCGCCTGCACTTGGCTCCCACTCCGGTGCCTGCCACCACCCCCTGCAGAGCTTAGAGGGTGGGGCTAGAGCCAGCCCGTTCAGAAAGCAGTGCTTCCAGTGGAGGGGAAGCATAATGAAAAAAGCCGCAGGACCGTGACATAGTCGCCCCTAAAGAGGTCTCCTTGCCTTAGTGTGGGATATCGGCATGGATATCAGGCAACTCAGGATACCCACAGTACAGAGAGAGGGAGAGTTATGGCGACTTTTTGATGGCATTTTTGACATCATCAGACACAGACGCCACCTGCCCGTGGATGCCACACCCCGCCCTCCACTGCTATGGTTTAGGCCCGCCTGCCACGCCACCACCAAAGCCCAGGCCCGCCCTAGGCCCAGGCCCACCCACTGAGGCCCAGGCATGCCCAAGGCCCGGGCCCACCCAAGGCCTAGGCCCACATGCTGCTGGGCCACTGAGGCCCAGCCCTGCCCGCCTACCACCTATCTCCTGGTCATATAAATAATAATTATAATAAAATAAGAATAATCATGCCCAATAAGAAACAATTAACATTATCAAAACAC
>NW_006408654.1:6895971-6896529 GCF_000296735.1 Chrysochloris asiatica
AGCAAAAAGATGGAGACAATCAAAGTGCCCATCAACTGAAGAATAGATAAACAAACTGTGGTACATACACACGATGGAGTACTAAGTTACCTTGAAAAATAACAAGTTGAGTGAAATTAGTCGATCACAAAAGGAAAAATACTGTATAGGACCAGTACTGTAAAAGACTAAGAAAAAGAACCCATACTATTCCATTAAAGTGGATTCTTAGCAGGTTACTAGGGCGTAGGGGTAGGGTTAAGGACAGGAGTGGAAGGTTGAGCACAGAACAGGGAATAGACACAGGATAGTTTGGGTGTTGGGGAGGGGGTCAATATACAAGTAGGAAGAGGGGAATAGAAGAACAAAGTAGACGGGAGAACAATTAGACAGATAGGAATGAGTTAAATGGATGGGACAGAGGTAAAAAAATGATATAGTCACAGTCTTGGAACAACAGGGCTCTGGAATACAGAGACTGGGACATGGTTGGAATGGGGAAAAGGGGGAAATAATGTTAAGATGCTTGGCTGACTTTTGAACCTTGGTTTTCCATGCATTATATTATAAAACAGACAC
>NW_006408654.1:6897834-6904490 GCF_000296735.1 Chrysochloris asiatica
CAAGATGAAAACTATTCTGTGGGGACTCTTTCTTCCCCCACACACTCTTAAACTAAACTCCCTCTTGTAACCTTGTAATCCAGTCACTTCATGCCTTTATCGCCCCCTCATTTTAGATAGCCAATCTCTAAATTGCCCATCCCTATCTTCCCAGGGTACAGAGGGGATAGCGTTCATACTTGATGTGAAGACTCCTTCCCTCTTTGTTGGTATTTACAGTTACTACCTCCATGAATATAGGTCAGGCTCATCAAATTGTAGCATTATACCCTCATTTCCTTTATAAAAAAGTATTTTGTTCCCTCTCTCTCTCTCTCTTTTTTTAAAAATCTTCCTCTAGTTGTGTTCTGATTATCAAGCCATTGAGGTTAGGTCAAATGGGTACAATCTGCAAGTTTGGGTGTTTGTGCCTCTCCCCTCAATTCATATCAGCTGGATGTTTCACTCTAAGCTTAGCCCTCTGTGGTTATATCCTTGTCCATGGGCTCAGATGTCCCCAGGTCTTACCACACTTTTTCACTGATGTTTCTTGACATATTGTCTTTCTGAAAGTAGGGTTTCTGTATCCCTAACACTTTGTCTCTCATATTTAAGACATATTATCAGAAGGGACCATTGCCTGGAGAAGGACATAATGCTTGGTAAAATGGAGGATGAAAGAAAAAAAAAAAAAAAAGATCCCCAATGAGATTGATTGGCAGAGCGGCAGCAGTAATGGGCTCATGTGTAGCAATGATTGTGAAGTTGGCACAGGACCAGGCAGTATTTTGTTCTGTTGTGCATAAGGTCAATATGTGACAACACCTAATAACAACAACCCTTGCCCAGAGAATTCTGTCCTCTTTTGTACACATCAGTCACTTAAAAATGGTAGTTTTGACACCATCCAGGATCTCAAATTGTACACCATTTTTAAATATTCTTTGAGTTTTGGGTAACAGCAAAATGAACGTCTGAAAAATCAAGATCAGGATAATGGGGATGATGTGGCAAGATTTCCCAATAAAATTATCATATGCAGCCCTTGCAACTCTTGAAGAATGAGCAGGCCATGTTGTCATGATGGAGAAAAAGAAACATTCTTTTTTTAAAAAAAAAGTTTTATTGTGAATTATGTGATAGTTTACATGGGAGAATATTAGTTTTACATACTTCCTATCATATATCGTTTCACTGCCATGGTTACAATCCCCTCTATGCATCATCAACCAACCAAAGAGTATACCGTGCAAATCTGCCTCCTGGTCATCAGCACACAGCTCTCCCTCTCTGGGTCTAGAGTTCCCAGCCACTCCATCTCTCCATGCCATCATCTCTGCTTCCATCCCTGGTGTCACTGTTTCTCTGGGTAGGGTCCCGTACTCTGTTCTTCTCCCTTGATGGTCCCAGGGACCTTCGCTCCTAGACTGCTAAGTTAATCACTCCCCTCCTCTTGCTACAAAACATCTACCTTTAAATTTCCAACCCTCACAGTCAGTCCTGATAACAATTATTCACTATCGTACCACAAGAGACCTATCCCTATAACCTTACATTAACCCCATGAAGAAAGACTGAATACTACTCAGTGGAGAGTCTAGCTTCTGCACCCTCTGGATCTAGGCTCCCTCTTAAAAGTTTGTAAGCCAGTCACTTCTTGCCTTTGTACCCCTCCCTCCCATTTTGGGTAGCTAATGTCCAAGTTGCCCATCCCTGTCTGCTCTGTGTATGGAGGGGGTGGGAACGATCCTCTTTGTAAAGATTTGTTCCCTCTTTTGAGCTACTGTATCGATAGGTGTAGGTCAAGTTCATCAAATTGTATCAGATTTCCCACCTCAGAAGATTCTGGGTGGGTTCAGGATTCCACCTATGGTCTTATGTAATGCAGCAGCTCCACAGGAAACCTTCTTCACTGGGCATGTTGTAGCCCCATTTTAAGTATTCAAATCAGTTGTAGGCAGAAGTTGGACTTATAAGTTTTCTATGGTGATATTTCTGGCTATTCCTTTCTCTCCTTCTCAAGTGTCTATTTTATAATGGAATGCCAGGGAAACAAAGATTCAAAAGACAGCCAAGCATCTCTGCTCCCCTCTTGGTCTTGCCATTTGTTCTTGCCCAAATTGTCAGCTATGGGCTGAGGAGCCCAACAGATTGCAAAGTATGCAATTTCTTACTTCTGTTACAAGTTCCACTACCTACTGGCCTTCAATCTTCTTTCAATATTTCTACCTATGTGGTTCAGAATTTTGGAGCTTTGCCCTGAACTTGTTTTACCTGGTGTTCTGTGGTATTGCTGAGGGCAAACTTCACTCATCTCTACCTTATCTGTCATCAAGCCCCACCCAAGAAACATTCTTGTTGCACCTTTCATGGCCCTTTTTTCACTAATGCAGTTTTCAACTTATTTAATACATCTTCAAGATAAACCCCATGCTTATTCTGTGTCCTTCGAGAAAATCAATCAAGATTATCCATTTGGATTCCCAATAACAGTCTCCATCCACTTCTGAGCTGAATTCTCTGCCTTGAATTGAATGGGCTCAACAGAGCCCCTCAGAAGCTACCATTTTGATTGAACTGGATTATACTGGCAAATTCCCTCAGATGCTACCATTTCTGGATTGTAGCAGCAAATCCAAAACTAGTCCCCACTTACCTTTTATTCCTTAAAATTATCTTCATTTCTTTAATCTTTGTTAAAAGACTGATGAAAAATATAATGTCTTTATACTAGCTGATCCTTGCAGAACATTTTCTCCACCTCATATAGCCAAAAGCTTGCTGATGACAAGATGTTTGGTTAAAATTGAAAATGCTAAACCATATGAGATTTCAGTTTCAATAACTGTCACATCTGTGTTAATTGTAAGGTCTTCTTCCACCAGTTTCTGAATTTCAGTCACAGTTTCTTTGTTTATTGAGGATGATGGACTTCTCACTTATGGTCTTCCTTAAAATACTGGATTCATGCAAAAATGATTATTTTATGTGTTGTTGTTATTAAGTGCCATTGAGTCAGTTTTAATTTATAGTGACCCTGTAAAGAGTTTCTGAGGAGCAACTGGTGAGCTTGAACTGCTGACCTTGTGGTTTACAGTCCAGTGCTTATCCTACAGCACTATACCATGAGTCCATTGTCTTATGTGGGGCAATGTAAAAAGAGTGTAGGGGCAGTGTCAATCAGGTCTCCTCTGACTTCACAAGGGAAGAAGAATCACTATCAGCTTAGCCCAAGTTTGATTCTTTATGAGACTGAGGTCAGTCATTTTTTTCACGCTCCAACCTTCTTTATTCTGATACTAGCATCCCTCCCTGAGCACTCTTCTTCTCTGCTGGGTTTGATCATTGATTATAACAGCCACAAAGAGCTCTCAGACTATACTCATAGATGTGTGGTTTATTAGGCATGCTGTTGTTGTTGTGTGCCATTGAGTTGGTTCCGACCCATAGCGACCCTGTATAGCTTTTCTGAGGGGCAGCTGGTGAGGTTGAACCTCTTCCCTTGTGGTTCAAACTGACTTTAGTCTAGCGCATTAACCCCCAGTGCCATACCAGGACTCCATTAGGCATGTTAACAGTGTACAATTCAGAATTAGAAATGATCAAGACACAGGTCTTTAATACGGAGTCTTTTCTGTTGTGCCCACAGGCCTGTCTCTCCGGCCCTCCCTCCTTTGATGTGGTCTCTGCTAATCTCTGGCAAATGTTACAAAGCTCTTTTAAGACTGTTGAAAGATGCCCAAATAGTACTCCACTCTACGATAAACCTCAGGCTGAAGGGACTTGGCTCTAGCTTCATGAATCAGCAAACCTAACTCCCTAATTAAGTGCATGGAGGCACCCTAACCCACAAATGAGCCTACTGCCTTTGTTTTACTCAATTCCTGGACCAAGAAGACAGTCTCTGTCTCATGCACTCACTCTTGGTTCTGCTGCTACCTCTTCTCTGCCACTTTCTTACCCTTTCTCTAATTTCATAGGTTTGTAGCTTAAGAAACTTCAACATGCAGGGATCTTGGGGTACAAAGTGCATTTTCCACTAATGACTCTTCTTGTTAGAAGTGACATGTCCTTTTCTATTCTGACATGGTTTATTTTAAATCCAGAAGGATGGAAATATTGACCAATTGGTTCATTAAAGTTCCAAGTTTTTACAATCACAAATAATACCGTTAATTACTCACAACTGATTCATACAATACTATCAGCATCACCCATACTTTCTTTTACTCAGACCTATCAGGAAAATGTCATTTGATGGGAGTTGTGAAGATTAGTTAGCAGAGCCATATTAAGTAATTCACTTCATCTGCAGGCAGCAGGCCCATAAACTTGTTGAAAAGTTTAAACAATTTGGGAATATATCCACTTTAGTTTTGTTTAAAAAAATTTTTGTATTAACCCTGACCTTGTTATTTTTTCCCAATGGCACAAAGACCATAATTTTTTTAAGTCACCCTTACAAGTTTATTACTGAGAAAACTTGTCTGCAGTAATCTACTCATCCCAGAGACATATTTATACATATTGTTTGGAGTATACCTATGCAATATTTTTTTTTACTTATCCTTGTACTAGATGAAAGAATGGTGGTTCAAACCCCCTCAGCAGTGTCTTAGAAGATAGGCCATTGACCTGCTACCAAAAGGTTATAGCCTTGAAAATGCCAGGGAGCAATTTGACACATAGAGGGTCACCATAAGAGGAAATGGACTTCATGTCAACTAACAACAATAATCCCATCTCATCTGAGAGATGCCTTATATGAGAAAATGAGAAGTAACTTAATGTAGCTAACTCTGGATGTTAAAAAACACTTCTTGAATCTCTGGAAGCCTATTTATATAATACCAGTGATAGCAATAAAAGCAAAGAGTAAATTAAGTTTGTGGAGTCTCTAAGGAAGGAACACTGTGGCTCTATAAGACAATCACTGCTAACCACGACGTTGGAGCCCACCAGCAGCTCTGAAGGAGAAAAATGAGACTTTCTGCTCCCATAAAGATTTATAGTCTCAGAAACTCTATATAGGGTTGCTATTATTGGAATCTACTAAACGGTACTTAGCAACAACAGCTCTTAGAGATTTAATTATTTCTTAAAATAACAGTTTGCTTGTTGGTGTTCCTAGCACATTTTATATTAAAATGTAAACTTATTCAATTTCTTAAAATAATTTCTACCATCAAACTTCATTGTCTCTAACTTTGTTTTGAATATGTTTCATGACAATTAAATGGATTATATTGAGCAGAATATATATATTAGAGCACAAAACTGCTGTTTACAAATAATAAAAGAACATAAGTATACTTTGTGATTATAGATTTTCCAATGCTTTAATATGAATTAAAGATTCCTTCCTGTCAGTCACTATATGGGTAGCAATGAGGTTCATTTTGTTGCCATGCAATCATTTTTATTTACCAAATGTAAGTCTCTAATAACCATATTGATTCCTCTATACTTGAGGCCATTTAGTCTGAAAGAAAAGCATTGTACAAAAAACATTTAAAAATAACAATAGCAGTAAAGGGCAGCTGGTGGAGCTTTAATGAGATTTCTGTTTAGACAAAGTTTTGCGTTCCTGCAGAACAAAATCAATACCAATGTATTTTACCAAGATATTTTAGAAAACTTCTAATAGTGGTATTTTCATTCATGGACTCTTATAGCAGATGGCAAAGGGATCTGCAAAGATTGACCACATTCAGTATATTGGTTTGTATTCTTCTTAATCTTGATCTCCACTGATAATAGTTTTCTTGACCAAACATCTGGAATACTCCAAACTAAACCAAATGCACTGTTATCAAGTCAATTGTAATTTATAGCAACCATGTACAGGGTTTCTGAGACTGTGAATCTTTGTGGGAGCAGACAGTCTCATCTTTTTCCTGTGGAGTGGCTAATGGGGTGAATTACTGACTTTATGATTAGCAGACCAACAACTAACCCACAAAGCAACCAGGGCCCCTGGTGTTGTTTGTTAAGGCAGTTGAGTCAGTTCTGACTCATAACAACCCTGTATAGGGTTTCTGAGGAGCAGCTGATAATTTTATCATTGACCTTGCAGTTCAAAACAACTTGCTTCCCAATGCTTATCCTACAGTGCAACACCAGGACACCTAGAGCTACTGAGAAAGCAAAAGTAAGATATCAACAAGAAGTATCACCAAACAAAATTTAAAATATGATACCTGGTTTTACACAACTATGTCTGTTTTTCAAACAAGTAGCTTCTGTTTGTATCAACAAGGTTTTCTTTCCAGAAGAGAAGTTTGGAAGTGTTTAGTATAGGAGTCCTGCTGTGGAGCTATAGGATTAAGTACTGGACTGAAAGGTCTTTTGAACTACAGGATTGGTGGTTCAAACTCAGCACTCGCTCCTAGGAAACCCTAGGTCGCTGTGAGTTGAAACTGACTCAATCTCACTTAACATCAACAACAACAACGGTTTAGTGGGTTATGAGTTGGACTGCTCTCCACAAGATCAGTAGTTCGAATCTACCAGTCACTCCACTTGAGAACAGTGAGGCTTTCTACTCCCATAAAGATTTACAGTCTGGAAAATCTTGTACAGAGTTGCTATGAGTTGGAACTTACTCCATGACACTTAACAACAACAACAGAGTGAATTTAAAATCTCTTCTAGGAAGATCTTTTTTGGTCACTAAC
>NW_006408654.1:6904590-6909298 GCF_000296735.1 Chrysochloris asiatica
TTTTTTTTTTTTTTTTTTTATCAATGCACTATGAAATAGCCCTGGTTAAATGCTTGGCTGCTAACCAAAAGGTCATTGATCTGAACCCACCAGCCACTGCATGGTAGACAATTTCTGGCTGCCTACTCCTGCAAAGATTGCAGCCTAGGAAATCACTTAGGGCAGTGATTTCTACTCTATAGTCCAGTAATGTCTTTATAAGTCAAAATCAACAAAATGACAAACAACAACAATACACTATGCAACTATTATGTGAAAAGTACTTTCTTCTATGTTTGTATAAATTGCCTGGTAACAGGTATCTAAAACATACCAAGTATGAAAGTACTTTTATCTGCATGAATTTGTAGTTGGAAAAACTAAGGCTCAAAAGAAGTAACTTTGTTGTGGTGTTGTTAAGAAGTAACTTCTTGTTGTTATGTACCATGGAGTCGGTTCCGACTCACAGCAACCCTGTACAGGGTTTCCAAGCTGTAAATTTTTATGGGATCAGAAAGCTTCATCTTTCTCCTTTGGAACAGCTGGTATTTTCAAACTGCTGACCCTAAGGTTAGCAGCCCGATTCGTAACCACTACGCTACCAGAGATCCTTAAGAAATAATTTAGGCCATTGTAAACTGTGATTAATAATCTGACCCAGGATCTTAATATGGATGAGACTAATTTCAAATCTTATGATTTTATTAACACTGGACACCTATATAAGCGTCCACACAACAGATTTCATTAATCTCTTGGTTCCTAACATTTAGATATTTATGAAAGAAGAACTTGTGAAGAATTGACTTTCATTTCCATTTTTGGAGGCTAAATCTATAGAAATCAGAAAATGTAACAATCCCTTAATAAATTTGAAATATTCTATTCTGGAGGTTGTCACAGAACCAAAATAACGATGTTTCATATGTGATTTATGAATTTTTTTTTTTTAAACATTTAAGTTCTTAAATTTGGCTATCTCGAGAGTGATGTTAGGTTGTGTTATCTTAGTGTAGGAAATATACTGACCATCGATTCAAACAGCAAATACAGTCACTCATTACTCTTTGGCTGACAAATATTTCATTTTTGTCCTGGCTTTCAGTTTGTTCTATTACTTATGATTAAAATCTACTTCCTTGTTCACTAGTAAATTTCTTGAGCTGAGCTTACACTCACTTGACTGAATTTATTGCACAATTTTCAAGCTCTAAATGATACAATAGAAGCAGCTAACATAATATGTTCCCTACACTCCTTCTGGAATTTAAAAATTGTTTTAATGCACAATATCCCAACTAAAATGGTACACTACAAATACTAACTTGGTACATAGTCGCTGCAGTACATCAAAGATTTCTTTGTCTTTTTTTTTTTTTTTTCTAAATAGAAGTCTGGCAGGAGAAAAATAACATTATTGGTAGAATCTATTATAGTATATTGTATGCTTTCCTTTTTTTTTAAGAATTGGTAGAGCAAGGACTTTAACATCTTACTATAAATAGCTCCTTCTTGAATTGATCCTTTGTGAATGTCACACAACATTGATTTTATTTTGGAGAGATCAGAAATAAAAATAGGAAGAGTCACAATGCAACATTCTGGCTTGGATATGGTGTTAGATTTAATTGCTTAATCACATAAAAAGTCCAGCAGAACATGCTTAATCTGGAAAAGAACTAATTCTATTATAAATATTAGTTTATGTTGTTGTTGTTAAGTCCAGTGGGATCAGTTCTGACTCATAGCAACCCTGCATTAGTTGTGAGGCTGGGGAACTGGAATTCTTAACTTTGTGGTATGCAATCCAGTGCTTTTCCTACAGAGGCACACAATATTAGCTTTACTTAAGACTTTTCCTATGTTCAATTATTCTGCATTTTGACTACACACATATATTTTCATCTCTTACAAGAAAAGTTGACATTTCCTTTATAAAATATATTACTAGTAATAGATATTTTTTAGTACTTGATAAAACATTAGTCTCTGTTGGTAAAAGCAATGTTCAATAATATAATTAAATAAATCAAATGAAGAGTGTTAATGTCAGTGTACATTGGTGGTCCCCAACACTCAGTGCTCATAGGAAGCAGTTGTGATGCCTGGCCCTCACTTCATAAATCTGTTTCCTTTGGCTTAGCTCTGGGCCTCTGCAGAAGCACTTTTTCAAAGCTCTCCAGGTGATTTTAATGTGCAGCCAGACACGTCAAGAACCACTGGTTTCATTTAAAATAAAAAGGATGAATTAAGAAGACCACCTGAGTCTCTGCAGAAAATGGAAAGGCATTTTTTAGAGAAATACTCCCTTGATAAAACAACGGTATTTACTGCCCACTCTCAAATACATGGCAATTTTCCTGTCTCATAGTCACCTAACATTCTTATTTCTTTTCATTGATAATTTGTTTCCATTGGG
Source organism: Chrysochloris asiatica (assembly GCF_000296735.1). Taxonomy (NCBI): domain Eukaryota; kingdom Metazoa; phylum Chordata; class Mammalia; order Afrosoricida; family Chrysochloridae; genus Chrysochloris; species Chrysochloris asiatica. Next base: position 6,906,989 of record NW_006408654.1, read on the forward strand.
AAACATCTGTCCACTGTGTAACAAGGTGTTTACTATGGAAACATTTGACAGCAAAGTCATAGAGTTAGTCCATAGCTTTTTGGAGAAAGAAACACATTTCGAGAGGTGTCAATTCCCTTAGCCCTACATGTATCCTTCAGAAGCTTTGCTCATGAATTAGTAAAACTCTAATTTTTATGTATTTTTGCAAAAATATCTAGGAACTTGAGCTGTTGTGCTATTGAGTAGGTTCCAACTCATAGCAACCCTGTATAGGGTTTCCATGGAGCAATTGGTGAGCTTGAGACACTGACTTTGTGGTTCAAACCGACTTTGTAGTATAGCGCATTAACCCACAGTACCACACCAGGAGTAGATTCCTATTTCTCCCTTCTCTAATGAAGGAGTGTGAAAAGAATCTGGATAAAAACAACGAAAATGAATGGACAGTGTCATTGCTTCCTCATGGAAAGAAATGTTTCAGAGTACTCAGTACCTGATATAATTTTAAAAAGGCCCTTTTTGATTTGGGTGCTAAATTAACATTGCCTTAAGGGGACTTTGTTTATAAAACAGACAGCCTGAGTTGAGCTGGAGGAAAATGAGCTGCATTGTTTTTTCACCATCCCTGAAGTCGCTCTGACCTTTTAATTTCAGTTTCTTAACTCTGCGGAATGTACCATATACGTTTCAGAGTAACACTATGTGTCATTTTAGTTTTCTTCGGAGACAAAGTAACATTAAAGTGCTCAAGCATTAACTAATAACTTGACCTTTCAATTCAGTGATGTTCATACTGGTAGCATGTGAAATTTCTTTAAGAAAGAAAGAAAATGTAAAGAGTTTTATGTTCATTGGTTACTTAGAAATTCGAACACATATGCTAACATGAAATACCACCAGGAAGCCTAATGAAATCCAATTCCTGTTCTGTTTGCAGACCGAGAAAATAGCTTCTGATTATTTCAATCTAACGACCAAATTAAAAACAACAACAACAACAAACCTTTAAAAATACTCGCTGAAAAGTAAATCAGATTTTAAGGTAGAGATGATTGAAAATCTACGTGGAAATTTAAAACAAGGACCATATTTATTTACAAGAAAATTTATCTAGTATTTACAGACCTAGCAATCCCATGAAGATAAGCACTGGCCTGCTAACTACCATGTTGGTGGCTCAAACCTAACAACTTCTTCTTGGAAACTTTGTGAGTAGGAACCAACTTGATGGATCTTAATAACAACAGCAGCAATCCATGATGGGTTTTTTGTTTTTTTCCCCATGAAATGTTTCTTAGAGACTTAATACCTTAATATTCATATGATGACTTTCCCCAAGCCTTGGGAAAACAGTTCTTAGAAACAGAACATAACATTGGATGATAAAATGTGTATTTGTTTTCTTTGGAGAAACAGAAATGAATGGTGATATACTTAAAAGAACTAGACACTTACATTTACCAATATGCTGTTTTATTTGCTATACTTAAATAAAGGTGCAAAACATTTGTGATTCACTTTTCTTTTTCCCCCTTCTTTCCTTTATCCCAACTTCTTTTCTACATTCCCTCTTCTTCAATACTGCTAAGAGATTTGTTGCTGCCAATATATTTTCAGAATAAATGCAAGGAGAAAGAGATCTAGGAATAGTCTTTATTTTGGTTAAGTAAATAATGAAATGTACATGGCTGCAAATGTACTCATCTGTAATTTATTTACTTTATTTGGTTGGTAACAGTAATGAAAATCTAGTTGCATGCCACTGAACTATAGGATTCATACACGATAATGTAAGTGGATTTGCAAACAAGATTATTTTTAAAGTCATATTGACTTCATTGATTTTCATAAGAGTATACTCTGACTATATAATGGAGACTTTATTGCATTTTACAGGTAAGCAGTTGAAATACCTTGGGGCATGTTTGTTTTATTGTAGTGACAGAAGTGAATGGTAGAATGTGTCACCATTAACCTTGAGACTGTTGGGTTTTATTGGCTTGTGTTTCAGCCAACCATCTATTATTTAAATACATCTGTGTGGTTATAATATTTTATTTACTAACATGCACAAGACAGTTGCACAAGTCTTACATTTCAGGAGGTATTTAATAGAATTGCTTTTTGTTGTTGATGTTTGTTTCATTTTTCATGAAATAGAACAAGACAAAATACTTATGTATTTTAACAAGAAATGCTAAAGGTTTTTTGTTTGTTTGTTTTTAAGATTTTTATTGTGGATTGAGTGAAAGTTTACAGGGCACATCATCAGTTTCACATTCAACAATTCATATAACTGTTTCATTACATTGATTATAATCCCCTCCA